>NC_030858.1:32175643-32185828 GCF_000208745.1 Theobroma cacao
CCCCCCTATCAGCCACTGTCTAGAATCCCCCTCTGCCCCCCTTCCTCTTCTTCTTCTTCTTCATGGACCCCACTTCTCACTTCTCCTCCTCATCAAGCAAAGCATAATCTTTCGCCTTCTCCTTCTTCTTATTCTGTTTTTGTTTGCTTGTGGGTATATATATAGTATAAATGGAAAGTAGAAAACAAAGAAAAACATATATCACGCCTGGTCAATTTTAATATTTATGTATAAAGATTTAATATGATTTCTGTATATTATATATATTACGTAAGTTTATCTTTAGTCTTGAATTTGTAACAATCATCACGAACTTTTGACAGGACATATATAAACTAGAATCGAAAATTATTTTCTTCTAAAGAAGAGTTGGATGGGGAGTTGACTAGGGCACGTGAGAGAAGAGAGGCGTCTGAGTAGTATCACGCGAGGCACGAGAAGGAGAAACAAGGACGTCATGGTCATGCTTGGTAACGGATTTGATTTTGTCATTGCTTGTGGATAAGGACAGAGATCCAATAACGGAGTTGGCGTTGTTTGTAACTTGCAAACAAACATCCGTTATATCAAATTATTGGGGTATGGCAATGGGAATTGCTAGTGTAACACTCCATATATAAAGAGCAACTCAACCCTAATTGGCAACGTATGCCACTACTTGTGCTGCTTCCAAGCGTGATAAATGCATGCACCCAACCCAAGTCGTGGAAACATGGTGGGAACTTGCAAATTAATGTGTTGCAGCTAATATATATGAAGAAATTTTTAACTCAATACTGGAATCCGAAACCTTCAAACAGTAAACTTATACGTGCCAATACAAGCTGATACGTGTAAGGAAGAGAAGATAATGTTAAAGAGAAATACTCCATTTGGTTTTGACAGGGAACAATTAATGTTTTGATTTTCATCAACTTGGGCATGCACATGCCTCACATTCTGGCACTTTGAAGATCCAAGGGCGATCCTTGTGAGTCCTAGTTAAAGATGGCTAAAGAGCTAAGGTTATAGAAGTATGGCGCTGTCAGCTATGCGTAGGTAATAGTGTGGGGGGCATGAGTTAGGAAAAGCTATACACGAATTGAGCCATTGTCGGCAATTTTGAACTAAATTTATAGGGTGGGAATCAATCCCGCTATAACTTCATATTTACGACTCTTGATATTCGTAAGAAGTAAGGAAAAGAAAATTTTAGGAGAAGATGAGGAGAGAGGAGAAGGAAAAGAAAGTGTAAATACTTGTGTTCTGGACACATGAATTTACTTATTTCTTTATTTTTGAGGCTTCCTATAATTAGATGTGGAATGAAGTATTATATTTTAAATTTTTAATTGCGTCTAGGGACCTAGACTTTGAGATTAGAGGTACAATTTAGTTAGTGGACTAAACCCTAGAACAAGTGTTAGAGTCTCTATGTTATTAGTACTTCATGCTTTGGGATGCTATAAATAGGTTTAGTCCATGAATTAATTTCCTCTTGATCATTTTTTTCAAATATACTTAAACAGTACCATTATGGGTTTTCACGATTACAAGCGATTATTTTATTTTTTATCTACTTTCAAAATACTATACGACCAACATCAATTTGAAGATGATAGTTTATTTTGAAATTCGTTTCTATTTAATTTTGCATTTAAAAAGGTTTCAACGGTTTAAAAAAGTATCATTGGAATGAAGTTTTTTAAAATTCTTTTTTTTAATGGGTGAAAATAAAAAAAGTAATGGAAAATGGGGGAAGATCGTGAGCTAATTGAGAGTCAGAAATGCAATCTAGATCTCAAATTCTAGTTGGTAATATATATTCAGTGCTGAAATCACAATTGACAGGTGCAATTGGAACCATGAGTTGTGGAGTATAGCATGAGAATGACATGCGCAATATGTATAGGGTAAACAAAGTTTTAGTAGTAGAGGATTTTTGCGAAGATTAATCGTGAAGCTGAAATGAAAAAATTGCATGGAAGCAACATGCCTTGTGGGAATAAAAGGTTTGTTAGAATAGATACATAGAATAGCTTCAAAACTGTTGTAGGACTTTGGAAAAGTTCGGTTTGTCTTGAGAAAGAATGAAAATGGAATTGTCTTTAATCATTCATGCTCAACACAGCCATTTAAGTTGTTTCTGTTGATAATGAGTAAAAGTTGTATGTGTAAGTCTGAGAATAGTGTTCAACAAGACTTTGAAATGGGGAAACAGAGAATAGATATATAGATCACTTCAAGTTTATTTGAAGGTATACACATGCATCCACCTTTATTTACAAAAGTGATGGAATAACATAATACTGAAAACCATTAATGCATTTAATAAAGCAGGGACCATATTTCAGTACACAAAAAGAGAGCAAGGGGAGATTAAGTTTTTTTAGGCTAGAAGACCCAAATGAAAGCTGAAGGGTTCCTCTACATTTGCATCAATGTATATTATATATAGACAAGGAAATTACATCAGTAGTAGGGGGGATGAAAGAAGGTTGGGGGAAGAGTACCTGAGGCATGATCTCAAGTCAAACTCGAGAATGCGTTGGACCACAAACAATCTTTGAATTTGGATTGGCCAATGGCCAAGCACTCGATGAAGGCAGGCAGGGCAGGGGCAGGGGCAGGTAGTTGGGCACCTTCAAGTCTATGGTATGATAAAGCCTAGAGTTTGAAAAAAACTCTTGATGTTACAATGCAACTAATTTACGACATTACATTGTATGTGGCATGAAATGACGTGGTGTCACTGTTGTTGGCAGTCCCTGGCATGCATTTTGCAGCTGTCAGTTGGGATTGGGGTGGAGGCTGGACCACCGATCATCTCATAAATGTGGTTGCTTTTGTGGAGGTAGACTCGATTCTTCTGCCCAAATTCTGATGTAGTTGTCCGTCAGATTCTTGCCGCCTAGTCTACTCTGGGATGCATATATAGCATTTTCCAGTTATCTGATAACACAAAACTTATAGTGTGAAATCATATGGATTCGACCCATCATCCATCCTATTTAGTTGGCAATTTAATAACCAAAGGAGTTCGACGTTACAGTGTCTCAACGTGTCGAATTTAATCCCGTGATGTGATGAGTACAAGATGTTCAGTCGCCAGAGTAGTCCTCTGCTTCTTTATTTATTTATTATAATATGTCTCCGTATCCTTTGATTCAAAAAGAATCGTAATTACGGTTTTAAATTCTAAACTAGAACCCACTGGATTTTAGTATGGAAAAATTTTATCATTCAGTAGAGTAAGAGACTATGCTGCCTGCCGAAAGAAAGCTAATTACCATTTCTCTAGCCTCAAAGTAGTTCTCAAATGAAAGGACCGGAATGAGAACAAAACCAAGGAAGTAGATAAACCCAGTTCCCATTTCTCAAGAATTTTAAAAGCAACGAATAGGAGACTCACTCCATTTGTAAAAAACTACTATAAATTAATTACAAAATGTCATAGGCCAGACTGCCTATAGTGATTTTTTGTCAGCATTCCTCCTTTGCAGTGCAGTGGCTTGGCTATTAATTGCAGCAGTACAAAGCTGAATCAACGTCTTTTCTATATACCAAAAAATGCGACCATTGTATAGTGAGTAACCATATCTGTGCAAGGTAAAATTTTGATCCATGTAACATCGATAATTCATACTGAGTCCTGCATCAGCATTATCAGTCAAAGTGTAAGAAACAACAGCTCACCAAATGCTTGAATCAAAGGTAATAGAAGCATATTTACACCATTTAACTATGCATGTTACTTGGCAAAGTTTTCTAACAGAATCATGAAAAGTTCAAAGGCTTTTGAACTTAAGACAGAACTATAAAAAAGAAAAATGGAAGGCAAAAATAAAAGGAGGAAAGGAAACAACTAGCAACTATTACCCTGTCTGTCAAGTAATTGAGAGAACTGGGAAGATACAAGCACAAGGGGAGGAGGTGAAGTTAAAACTCATTAGTAGGGTAAACAATTTGGTTGGCACTTGCTCCTTGTTCCCAGTGGGATCAGGACCGTTCATAGAGTACAGAAATAATCTTCCCTACAGGGAAGTAGTCTGAAAGTATAATTGATATCTTTAGTCTTGCCACTATCTCCATAATCACATTTAACTCGACATTTCCTTTGAGTTGCTCTCCACAATATGCATAGATATAAAATGAAATTACTAAGACGAGTTTGAACAAAGACAACGTTTCTCCTCAACTTAGCCTTAATAAAAATGCAAGCTGGAACCAAGAACAGAAAGAAAACTCACCCACCACTCTCCACATGCATCAAGCCCAAGAAATAAACAACAATATGCCCTAACATCCATCTGGAATATAAATGTACTAAGGCTCACATCTGCTTCACACCATTGTGTAGTCTAATTTTAGGAAAAGAGCAAATGTCCGCAGCTAAGATCTAATTACAGACTACTTTGTTAATAAGGTAGTAGTCACGTGTGTAATAGACTATCAAACTGAGTTGACCAAAGCTAAATTTGGAATTGTGTTTCCCATAAGTGTGTTTAGGTTGCAAACACAATAAAAATGCTTATTTTGCCCCAAACCTAAAAAAAACACGACTCAAACACAACTAAGGTGGCTAGATACTTTTGAGGTCTAAACTTGTGTTTGTCATTTTTGGATCCAAACTACATTCTTGAATGTTGCAAAACTAGCTTTGAATATTGTGTTCAAATTCAAGCGAGGCCTATGTTTATTAAACAAATGTGAGGGAAAACATCTTGTATTTCAAGCTAGCTTTAGGCTCATCCAATGACAACAACAAAAAAGTAGCCTCTAGCAGCCATCAGAAAAAAGAATAAAAGTCTCTCAGATCTGAAGCTTCACATGCTTAGAGACCCAACAGCACTATCTTCCACAAGACAACATTGATTGAGGGACAAAAACCAGCAAATCATCATTTATCCTAGGCACATTCATTTATGTTAAAGCATGACATATCAAGCATCCACCACTGACTGAATGAACATGAATCAACAATAGCCAGATCAATTAATATGCAATGGCAGCATTTCTTGTAATTCAGATGATCCAGAACATCCTACAAGGTTGCCATGCATAATCCAAGCCAAATACAGAAAGATAAAAATTTGAAATTCCAGCTTGCTGCTTAATTGCAACAAGAATACTACTGTATTACCTCTGCCTCCCTCCCTCCAGCCTCCAGCCTAATTCTAAAACGTACCCTTTCCTAATGCTGCCTACCAATTTAAAAAGATTGGATTCTTATCATTATTATTGGTAGACTATGATTAATGGCTTACAGTGAATATGTCTCAGGTTAATCAGTAACAAAATTTTCATTAAAGAATTAGAGCAGATGACATAACCCAAATAATCTTCTTTCCAAGAGATTCAAAATTGTCTTAGTTTTATTAAATCCTCAACGACATCAGGTCCCAGCAACCTCACTTTAGACAGTATTTGAGTAAAGTTCTATGCAAAATTTTATGCAATGATAATGATCTGGCAACATTCTGCCACTGCATCATCTTATAGAGGTAGAACCCTACCATCAATTAACCCAAAAAGTCTGTTCAAAGTAGAATTCTTACCATGGTCAACAACTCGTTCATGTCATGGTAGTGTCCACCGCAAAACTTCCTAGAACTCGCAAGAATGTTGCAAACTCCTGCCAACGAAACATATTGTTAGATATCTAACATCTAATTCCCTTGGAAGGTCATGGAAGAGGCAGAGCAATATACCTTTAGATGTCTTAGGGCATTCTGTGCTCTTGGATCAGCCATTGAAGCTTCGAAGTCCACATAGAAAAGGTAATCAAAATATCTATTCAAAGACATTGACACTATCAGGATGAAATATGTTTGAGCGACCCAAATGATTGGTAGTAAGAAGTAAATAAAAGTATAATTAATTTATTATTTTTACTAAAAACATTTTTAACCGATCTCTCACTTCATATTTGAAGACAAATGCAATTGATATTTCACTAAAATTACTTCAAGCCATTGTTGCTATCATCAGATGCTCGCAAGGGCTGGTTCCTTAGGGGACGACTTTCAATCTGATCAAAGGAAACAATATATGAAGGATGTTAATACAACCGAGAAAAAAACCTTGCAAGACATAGCTTTTCAAAGTGACTTGAAAATCCACAGGAAACCAATACCTTCGTAAGGTTGATCTGTCGAAGAGCAAAAACAGCAAGTGCCTTAAAAAGAACACCAGGACCCTCCTCTAATGAGAAAACTATACTTGTCTGCGTAATAATTCTCAAACATCAGAACAACTTCAAGAGCAACAATGACTAACAAATGCAGCATAACAATGAAACAATTATGACCAAGTACTTTAACCTACAAATAGCTTTCTGTTGTTGAATTGAAGGGCTAACCTTGAATGGCCTCTCAATGCCAGGAATAATAGGTTCCCTTGCCAGCATTAGAAATCGAGTAATATTATCACAATCATCCTGTCAAAAAGGGGAGGCTTACCAAAATTCAAATTCTGACAAATATCCAATACCAAACCATTAATCAGGAGACAAAAATCAACTTAAACCTGAATATCTTGAGCAAGAATGTTCAGTCCATATATTGTCGCAGCTGAAGAACTTGCAACAGCTCCTGTATCATTTAGTTTGCGGAAAGCCACATACTACATATTAACAGCACAGTAAATCAGCCACATACTACATACCACATTCTACATCTTACTCTTGCAATAGCAGCAATTAATTCCAAATGCAGTCATTTAATCCAAATTCCATATCTTTGCTATATCCACACAATAGAATAAAATGTTATTTGATCAGGTTAGGATCACCAAGGAAGCCACCTGAATTGGCACTAGATAAAGTGGCTCCTGCCTACCTCCCATATGTATTGCTATAGCAGTTGAAAGCAAACCAAAAAAAAAAAAAAAACAACCAGAGAGGACAAATAAGATCCATATTGCGTTCTCCGACAATGAAAGCACATCAAGTAATTTAAGTTGCACATTCAGTGACAAAGCTTACAAAATCTGTCATATCAAATCAAATCTATGCTCCAAATCAAGACTCACCTTTGCTGCAAGGGCAGTATCATCCACTGCTTCTCTACCCAATCCTAACTTAGTTAAAGTGTTCTCACACTGAGATAGAGCCTGAAACACCACCAAATTCAGGAAAAAAAGGTATTTCATTAAAAACAACAAGAGGAACTTAGTCAACAAGCAAGTTAAATCTTACATCATACCTGAGGATGACTAAGAACCCTTTTCAAGTCCTCAACTTTAACACCATTATTGGCTAGTAAGCAATGACGAACTGCAAGCTTAACTTCCCCAACAATATGCAAGCTATGGCGAAGCAAGAGGTCATAGTTCCTATGAATACTACCACCTAAGGAATTCTCAATTGGTAATACCGCTCTATCCACTAGCCACTTTTCAACAGCCTAATTAAAAATAAAATAAAATAAAATCAGGTTCCTAAAGAAGGCTAACCAGATCTGCTCATGCATTCAAAATCAACCTCATTTTCCTATATAAAAACTATATCTTAATCAAAACGAGTGAAAAAGAATAGCAGTAATTACTTGAAATGCAGAATCAAATTGATCACAAGGAACAGCTTCACAATTGGGATAGGCCTTCTCAGCAGCTGCTTCGCTGTAGGCGCCACGAACTCCCTTGTAATTCAGCACAAATCAATCAAACGATCAGTTTCGTTGAATTATAGTAAAATTTTAAAATGTAACCATTGACCAGATCCCCAAAACTAAAAATATTAATAAAAAAAAAAATATATATATATATATATATTATAATTTGTTACAGATAAATCCAAATAAAATACCTGATATGCAACGCGAAGGCGATTGCCATTAGAGACCGAATTAGAAAACTGGGTTGAAGAAAGTGGCCCTGAAGAAAATGACAATATAGCCTACGTAAAACTACAGTATTTACAAATAAAATACACCCTAAAGCTGAGAAAAAGCGAAGAAAGAAGGGAGGACGGGTAAGACAGGGATATTCATACTGGGATGCAAAGGGGAGTCTTTAGAGACGTCATCGTATGGGGCATCGTCGAAAAGCTTCTCCAACTCGACGGCCTGCGCGTTCTTATTGCATCCGTTGTTATTCTCGCTGTCGTGGAGGGAAGCGGAAAGAGGGGTGAAACGGCGGCGTTGTGGAGGAAATTGGGGGATGTGGACGGGTAGCGTTGTTTTTTTATCGGCGAACGTGAATTTTCCAGAGAGTGGGGCCTTTGGCGACCGAACAACGGAAGTGGCGGTAGCCATGATGAGTCAGCTTCTGATCCTCACAACAATGGCGGGGGCGAGTTTTTGAAGAGTAAATATATAAAATGCAGGTTTCTTCCTTATTTCTTTTTTATAGAGAAAATAAGCTCGTTAGGGGTTTGGCAACCAGTCAGCTCTACCCGACATTTACGTTCCGTAAAAAAGGATATTGCTATTCAAGATAAGGAGACCGACTGAATAGACTAACATAGCAAGTGATATTTGAGTTGACGTACAAGACGTTTTTTCCAAACGAGTGGTATCTTCTTTGCACTGATATGTATCCTAAATAATGATTGCATCCAGTTTCTTCTGTGTCTTCCGTAAATCAGAATCTAGACTATTATCCATGAACCCAATGTCAAAGTTAAGCATTTATTTTTAATTTCTAGATAATGACAGATAAATAAAGATAAAATTACAAGCCCACCGTCCATCCAAACACCACAAAAAGCCCTAAAACGTTATGTTGTTAGAGACACTTGTTTGTGTCTTTCTAGCACCATTAGAATTCATGATCGAGGTAAAGGCAGTGAAAGTAAACGACATAAAAGCGTGATTGAATCACACACATAGCGAAATTAATGAATAAAATTAAAATCAAAATTTCTTATGCCGTATCCCATGGATCTCTTTAGCGTTTTAATACAATTAAAACAAATCAAATATTTTGAAAATAATATTACCTAACAACACATGTTGGCAATATCATTCAATTATAATTTAAGTGACCTTAAGATCACTAATTGAATACTATAGACTATAAGCGGTATCCAACAACACATCATTGCCACCTAATTGTTAGGAGAGTCAAAGGATTTTTTGATAATCTTTCAATGTATAGTCTATTAGTGTAACTCATTCCTTCATCATGTATATCTTAAAAGGAATAAGAGCCTAGTACAGTGTCTATTCTCATATCATTTTATGTTACTTCTTTTAGGCTTCACCACCAGTTCTATTTAAAACTTGGAAAACTTCTTTCCTAAGCTCTAAGTCGCCTTGGCCAAAGTCTTCATATGGCTAGTGTGAACAAAGAACAAGTAGGATATATCCCCTAAATCACTTAAGGTAATGATTATTATCTTGACCACTCATTTGTCTTCATGTGCTTGATGCTATATCCAATGTTCATCCCTTTTAGGCATTTTTTGTTAGGATTCTAAGAGGTGAAGTTAAAGCAAAGCACTCCATATATAAGATGACCAAATTTCTTAAGTCTAGGAAGTACTTACACGACTGATGCATGAGAAATGCTCCACAGATACTAGAGTGAGTTACCAAATAGGTTTTATATGGCGGGTCATATTTAGTGAATTTGCATTCTATGTAAACATCCACATGTTAGCTCAAAGTATCTCTACACTTTAACCTATGAGATTGGTTGCTTATTTTACAAGTAAGAAGCATAACATGTGCCAACCTTTACGAGATAAAATGTGATTCGGATGTGAATCGAGGCAAAGTAAGATGTTTTGGAGCCCTAGAAGGCTACTGGAAAATTTTGAAATAAAATAATATTAAAATATTGATATTTTATTCGATGTAGAAATTTTTTATGAAGGAGAAATATATGGTCAATCTAAGTGGGGGAGAAGAAGAACGAGAAAATTTTAAAGAAAAATGACGTTAATGGGGCCCATGTATCTTTATTAAATAAAGCTAATACGGGTAAATAAATATTTAAATATTACAGTATTATCGCGTTGAATCATAAATTTGATATTTTATTGGAACAAGTGTTAAGGGAGAAAAATGGACAGAAATTGAAATTAAAAGATTGTGGGAGGATACAATTAAAAATGATGAAAACCTTATAGGGCAAAACGGTAATTTCTCATAAAGCTTGGTTAAAGCTTGGTCAAAGCTTCCTTTGGAAGCTTTGACTCTCCATCCTTATCCCATGGCCGGCCATTGTGTCCAAGGCATCTTCTTCCTCCTTCATCTCCTC
>NC_030858.1:32187314-32210805 GCF_000208745.1 Theobroma cacao
ATATATATGTTTTGTATTGATAGTTAATATTGTGTGATAATTATAACCGCGCATGTGCGGTGTGGGAGTGCACATGCCGGCGATGATGGGGTGCGGGAGTGTGAATGATGATATTGCTTGTGCGCAATGTAGGGGTGCACACAATGGCATTAGTTGTGCGCGATGTGGGGGTGCACACGATGGTATTAGCTGTGCGTGATGTGGGGGTGCACACGATGACTTTGGCTATGTGCGGTGTGAGAGTACACATGAGCTAGGTGAGACGGTGGTGGCATATGTGTATATATACATATATATATATATATATATATATATTTACTATATAGAGAGGTTTGAAATTAATATGTGATTGCATTGATTGTTGAAACTTGATTATTGTCAAATGTGTTTAATTTGATTTTCGTTGCAACAAGATTTTATTTTTATAGCAATGAAAATTCCCTAAATTCCATACCCAAAAATTTCGCTGCAACAAAAATGCCTTTTCGTTGAGCGAGAAACTTTCAAGTGGATGGCCTTAACCCTTGCTTTGGATTTCGCTGTAGCGAAAATGCATTCTCGCTGCAGTTAGAAACTCTCGGGTTGTTGGTTCAAAATTTACCCTGAAGTTCCCTGCAGCGAGAATGCCTTTCCGCTGCAACGAGATTCGCTCTGCTAGGCTTGCCTTGCTAGAACTTCTTAAATGTTTTAAAATGAGTTGAAAAACAGCTTGTCATCGAGTTTGTTCATAATATACGAAAAAAAATTACATTGTTTTTAAACAAGTGCATCATGTTTTCTAATAAAAGCTCTCCGTATCATTTGCTTGTTTCCTTCCTATATTCACTCACTGGGTTTATACTCATCCTTTTCAACTTCATGTTTTAGTTTTCAAGTTCGAAGATAGTTGGATCTTAGGTAGAGGCGCTTCCTCCTGTTCATCTTATGGTAGGTTTGCCAGAACACTCCATGATATTATCCATGCAAATGAGTATGAGATGTGATTAATTAAATGTAATTCCTGAGATTTGTTGTAAACACTGTATGTTTGGTTTGCATGATAATGTCACCACAAGTTGGCATATGGTAATATTATTTTGTGAATGGTATTGTTCAGTTGTCATGATTTTTTTTTGAAAGGAAATTATTTTTGAAAATAATGAATTAAGAACTTTAGAGGTAAAAAAGGGACAGGTGGTCTAATAAACAAGTTTTCGTAGAAAGGTTTGCTTGGGCTTAATGGGCCACACCTATTGGGTCCTTGCGCAGGTCATGGCTTGGGAATTGGGCTGTGACAGCAAGGCACATTTGTTCTAAGGGTTTTATTTTTATAAGTTAAGGTAACTAATTACAAGGCAATTTATGGATAAAGAAATATCTTTTATTATATTAATAAAATATCATAATATATTAATTAACAAGGAATACCCTTTACAATCTATGTGATTGGCTTTTAGGCTCATTCCAACATGCAGTAGGTCCAACAAATAGAGGCCTCCTTGCAAGTGAAGCTCCCTTTGCACCACCATAAGTAGGGACACATCTAGCACCAGCACCAACATCGCCACCAAGTCCTGAAGCAACAGTAGCAGTAAGTCTTCCTTGCACTTCAGCAGGTCCTCTTGAAGTTCTTGATACAACATCTTTTGGTGAAGACCCAATAGCTCTTAATAAAGACCCAAGCAAGGTATTTTGCTTCAATTTAAAACGCAAAGAATGTATTAGATGTATTAAATTGCATGTTTACAAAGAATACCTAAATGCAACCAAACATAAGATTAGTAAACCCTAAAATATGCAATCAATCATTGTATACATGAAATATGTTGAGACACCTTTACATGAAATATTCCAAACACCAAATGGACAAGTTACCTGACTCACCCTCAAGTTGACAGTATATATCCTACCACCTTAAAACATACTAAACTCAGAATTTGAGGCAGGCACAACCTTACAAAACCTGCCACTATACTTGGCAAAAACCAACTTCTTCTTAATTTTAAGTGTCACATACCTTTCCCATGTGCTGGCTTTCTTTGACCAATCATAAAGCCTATTATTATCTTGACTCTAATTTCTTCAAATAAAGATAGAATAAGTTTAGTCCTCACAAGCCTAATCCAATGGTTAAAGCTCTTGGCCATGTTGTTGGTCACATGGTCACTCTTCATAGTTAGGACAAAGGTATGCCTTGTGAAGGGAGAAGGCCAGCCATGCATCTCAATGAAACAAAAATAAAACAATGCAGCGAAAACAAAATAAAACTTAAAAAACCAGCCTCACCCACCCAAGGTCACTTTCAATGGCCTTTTGAACGTCATTAAGTAATTTTGCAACAAGCATATAATTATAATTCATTACCATAAAGATAAAGGAAGATAGATTTTTTATCTAAACACCCAAACAACCTTTTGATTGACCTCACACTAAGCTCGGCTGTAGCAAACCAAAACTGTTCAATAGGTTCTTGTGCAACCTCTAATGAAAGTCCACACCAATGATTTTTGAAAATCCTTCACAAGGATTGGGATTACTCTGGCCACTACAAAGTGCTAGCTAGGTTGATTACTATTAGATAGTTTGTAATATTAGAAATCTTATTCAGATGTGACTATTCAAAATTAAATATAACTTTTAAAATAAGAGAAGTGTTTCAACAAACACAAATATTGAAAATTGTTTAGTAGACACATTTGTTGAAACACAACAGACACATCAATAAACACATCTATTGAAAAAACACAGACATAACTTTTCAGTGTCTATAAAAAAAACATACTTTCAAGATAGACTTCATTTTTCAAAAACATACCACAATAGTTTTGTTGTATCCTAAAGAGTCTTTATTTGTAAATCCCCATAATAGGCAACAACTCTTTAAAAGTGGTGTATTATAGCACGCCTCAAGCTTTTCTCTTTTTCTTTTACACTATTTTTCTAACAATTTTAAAGAATTGTTGTCAATGGAGTCTAATCCAAATTTGAGATTTCAATCCATGAATCAAGAATTCATCAAACTTGACTAATTTGATAGGATCAATTTCACCCACTAAAGGGATAAAATGTTGTTTTTGCTCATAGCCTTGAAGATTTATTATGTTCTAGATCTAAATCTTACTACACTTCCAAAACCAACTGATGAGGATACTGATGCACAAAAGATAGAAAGGAAAAAACATGAAGAAGAAGAATTGATATGTTGTGTACATATCCTAAACATTTTGACAAATCGTCTATATGACTTTTACTTTAATCTTAAGTTCCTTTTAGAGCCTCGAAGACTACCTATAAGAACAAAAAATAAGGTACTGACAAATTTTGGTCCTTCAAATATTTTGAGTTTAAGATAAGTGACAATCTCCTTATAATGGATCAAGTACATGAATTATAAGTTTTGATTTCAAAACTAAAAGACCTTGAGGTTAAGGTTCTTGATACATTACAAATAGGTACAATTATTTCTAAACTGCTTCAATCTTGGAATAATTACCAAAAAACGGTTCTGCATTCTGTTACTTCTATATTAATAGAACAATTCATGACTCAGATGCAGTAGAATGTGAAGCACACACACGTGATGCACTATTTTAGCCATCTAATTCTAATGTGCATCTTGTGAGTCAAAATTTCAATAATTTGGAAAGAATCAAAACTCTAACAATTCTATGAAATGTAAGTCATTTGCACTAAAAGTTTTAAGAAAGGCCTTTAAGAAAAAAGATAAAAAAAATATAAATTGTTTCCGCTATGAAAAAAAAGGCCATATGATTAGTGAATGCAAATCAAGGAAGGTAGGAAAGAATTATGGTTCTAAAAATCCTAAAAAAATAAACTTAGTAGAAGAGGTTATCAAGAAATTGGTTGCATGGTTTTTGCAATGAATATTAGAATGATAATAGAATTGAATATGATTGATAGTTCCAATAAAAGTAAATATTGGTGGTTGGATTCTGGTCCTATAACTCATGTATGCAATGATTGAAAATTGTTCAAGGCTTATATGGAAGTTAATGAAGTAGAAGATATTTTAATGGGAGATCATGTTACAGCCAAAGTTGAAGGAAAAGGAACTGTTGAGTTGAATTTCACTTTTGGACAGAAGCTAACATTACTAAATGTATTCCATGTTCTTGAAATTTGAAAGCATTTAGTTTCTACTAATTTGCTTAGAGAGAAATAATTTAAAATTGAAATAGAATTTGACAATGCAATAGTATTCAAAAGTGATCTATTTGTAGGAAAATGATACTTTTGTGTTGCCATGTACAAGGTTAGCATTAATGAAATAAATTTGATTTCTAGTTGTATTGTTGAGTTTAATTCTTTATTATGGAATGCTAGACTAGGACATTTAAATTTTGGTTCCATTAGATTTATGTTTAAAAATGGTTATATTGCATGCAAATATGAGTACTTAGAAAAATGTGAAATATGCATATATGCAAAAATGACAAAGAAATCTTTTCATAGTATAGAAAGAAACTCACAATTATTAGATCTTGTGTATTCTGATATATGTGAATTAAATGAAAAATTAACTAGAAGAGGAAAAAGATATTTTATAACTTTCATAAATGATTATTTTAGGTTTTCTTATGTCTATTTAATTAAAACAAAAGATTAAGCTTTTCATATATTTAAAGAATACAAATTTGTTGCAGAAAATCAAAAATTTATAAGAAGTGATAGAATAAGAGAATATTTTCCTACAGAATTTGATCATTTCTGTGAAGAACATGGTTTAATACATTAAAAAAGTGCTTTTTATTCACACAACAAAATGGTTTGCACATCTATCTCATGATTTATGGGGTGACACTATTGGTATGAGCCTTGCAACAAATTGAGATTGGTTAAGACTTGATTCTAATCATGCAACAATATCATTCATGTTGAATGGTTAGACGTTTTCCTTCGTCAATAAGACGTTAGTAATAATAGGTTATATGTCTAATTAGATGAAGTTCATGAGATTAATATGACTTGCAAGGGAACTGTAATAGGTTGCAGTTATGAGATCCTTATGCATCAAAGCATAATCTTTAAATATTCCTGGTCGATGTATCATTGAAATTGGACATCAATGATACCTAAAGACTAGTACATTATATGTTCTTTACTTGAGAAGTAAACAACCGATTTCATAGGTTAAAGTGTAGAGATACTTGGAACTAGAATGTAGGTGCTTGCCTAGAAGAGCAAGTTCACTGACTATGACCTGCCATGAGAAGTACATTTGGTATTTCACTCAAGTGTTTATATAATACTTCTCATGTGTTAGTTGTGTAAATACTTTCTAGACTTGAGACACTAGGTTATCTTATGTGTGGAGTACTATATTTTGATTTCATCCTTAGGGTGCCTAACCAAGGATGCCAAAACAATATGCTTTTAAATATAACATAAAGCATGTGAAGGCAAATAAATGGTCAAAAAAAGAGTCATCACCCCAAGTGATTTATGAGACATATCCTAACAGTTCTTGGTTGATATTAGCTTGTTGAAGTCCTTGGCCAATGCAACTTAGAGATTATGAAAAAGAGTTTCATAAGTCTCTATAAAATTAATGATATAACTTTAAGAACGACTATGGAGATAAACAAGAGTAGACATTGCACCATGCTTTTATCATTTTCGAAATAGATGATGAAGGAATGAATTACACTGATAGATTATACATTAAAAGGTTGTCAAAGAACCATTTGACTCTCCTAACAATTGGGTAGCCATGATGCGTTGCTAGATGCCAATCTTCATCCATGGAATTACATAAATTAATTTACTGAAAAATATAATTCAATTATATTACCAACATATTAAGAACCTAATAGGTTGCACACAATAAGTTGTATTATGAATTAAATTGGGAGTATGATGATTTAAGTTGGACTTAAATCATACACTAGGTTTTTAACTTTTAAGAACTTAATTAAAATAGTTTAATTTAGTATAAGGTTAAAATTATAATTAGTTATAATATTAAAGCCTTAATTGCAAACAAATAAAGTAAATTAAATTAAATTTTAATTTACAATGACTTAATTAAAAAGGTTTAATTAAATGTTGGGCTAATATTATAAGGGGTTATAATATTGAGGCCTTATTTACAATTTAAGAAGTTAATTAACCTAGATATAAATATCACTTTTCAGCTACTTCTTGTAGACACCCATTCAAAATCAGTCAAAAATAAAAATAAAACAATAATAAATCATAAATCATAATAAAAGGAAATAGAAGAAAATAGGGAGAAGACTGAGCGTGTACTCAGCCCCCCTCTCCGATACGTCATTACGGGGCACTTAAGTCCCCTAGAAAGTAGCCGAATTTTGAGGAATATTTACCTCCACAATTAGCCCCCATTTATGCCCGAGCCTTGTGAAATCATGCTCTTCTGACATGATTTCATCGCTGGATTGTCAAAATTTTTGGACAATCCAGCTCTTAAAAGAGGGTCAACAGTAGGCAAAAATGGGGAGGCTTTTTGGGTAGCTGAAAGGAGAGAAAGGATAGGTGTTTGCTACCGGTGCAAAAGAGAGAGAGAGATCGGTAAAAAGGGAAAG
This sequence comes from Theobroma cacao, assembly GCF_000208745.1. Lineage (NCBI taxonomy): Eukaryota > Viridiplantae > Streptophyta > Magnoliopsida > Malvales > Malvaceae > Theobroma > Theobroma cacao. The sequence continues at coordinate 32,193,860 of NC_030858.1, forward strand.
TGGGAGAATGAGTAGAGTTTGGAACCTAAAACTATGGTGAGAGAGAGCCGGAGAAGAAGCAGAAAAGTGGACGCTTTTTAGAGAAAGGGGGGTTGGTTTTAGAAGGGAAAGAGGAAGAAGAAAAGTTAAAAAAATCAGTTTATATAATTAGAAGGAGAGCTTCCAAACGGCGTCACATTAGCTGGAGAGGGCTTTTTCTTTTCTCCCAAGTGGTGCAACAAGAGCAGACTTACCTTTATTACACCATACAGTGTGTTTCACGAGGCTTAAGCACCTGAAAGTGGAGCAGACTGGTGCTACCCCCTTGGAGCTATAGTAAGTTTGTAGCTTACTTGGAAAAATCAGCTTTTGGGCATTTGGTTGGAGCCCATCAAACCAAAGGTCTTTGGGCTTGTTTTGGCCCGTTAGGTAATTGACCTTTTCTTTAAATGTTGATTGGACTTATTCTTGGCCTTGGCATTTTTTGATTTGCATGTTTATGATTTTTCCCTTTGTTTAGAAATTATGCAATAGTTTCCATTTTATTAATATATTTACACATATGTGTTATAAGCACAAGATAGAACTTTGAAATAGTATGAGTCATAAAAAATAGACCAAGTAAGATAACAATAATAAAACATATAACCACATAGAAAGGAATTAAATAAATAGAAGAGAAAATATATCTAATAAGAATAAATTAATTATATAATAAATAAAAAATACATGATGTAAATACAATTATTATAAAAATGAAATAATTATTTTGAGTGATCCGATGATAGAATTTCACCTAAAAAGGGTAAAGAATTACCTCTTTTGAGTGAATTTCTTAAGTGCGAAGTTCAAGACGAATTTTTACCAAAGTATCGGGATAAGTTCAAACTCCATACTCCAATATTCATTAACTCAAATAATCGTTGTTAAAAAATAATATATATTTTAAAAATAAATTTACATGAAGTTCTATATGAATTCTCACTGAAGCGTCAAGATGAATTCGAATTCTATACTCTAATACCCATTAACTCAAATAATCATTGTAAAAAATAATATACATTAAAAAAATCATAAATAATAATAACTATATAAATAAAGTAATAAATCACCTTAAATTATTAAACATATTATTGTGTGAGTAATGAACCAACTAAATTAATAAACGCGTTCATATAGATATTATCTCTTTATCCCGTCATAGCATACCACATTTATTTTGTTGTTAGGGTGAGAATTTCGATGATGGGATTCTTTCGAAGAGCTCGTAGAGACGAGTTCTTTCGAGGATATCCTTAGGTGAGGAAAACTTCGAGACTTCACCAAAGAGTTGGGATGGTTTACGGATGATTTTCCAATAAAAGATTGTCACTCTCATTATTTAAAATTGAATAAATCATGACGTCATTTTTACGATTGCATCACGTGCATCCGTGAAACCAAATAAAAGACTCAATCAACCGACATAATAAAGAATTAATTAATAAGTAAGGATTGAGGAAACATAAGAATAAAATCAATGGTAGGCTGCAATAGGATAACTTAAGATTAAATGGTACCGTTGGTGGAACGGGCACCACGGAGGTGCTAACCCTTCTCCGTGCGTAACTGCACTCCCGAACCCATCTCTAAAAAATGTAGATCAGTTCTTGTTTTTTCGACAGATTTAAAATTAATTTAGGACTTTGTTGATTAGTATCGGATTAATAGGTGGCCAATCACACCTAAATAAAAAAAGATTGGTGGCGACTCTCAAATATTTTATTTTTGCCAGCGTCTAGTGATCGGGTTCCCGGACCCGCATGTTACGACACTTATCATAATACGAGTGAAACACAAAAGTTAGTTTTTTGAGTCGTTAGAAAACTAACAAGAAAGCCTAGCTGCACACTTTTTTGAGTAACTTGAAAAATAATTTTCCAACTTTGTGATTAGGCTAAAAGGAGTGTCATTGTGTGGAGAGGACAAGTTGTTGTCCACCTTGCTAGCACCAAGGCATAATTGAGAAAGCTCCCTTATTGTGAAGGTTCAAGTACAACTGTGTGTGCAATCATTGGAGGTCAAACGTTTAGGTGGCTTGGGTTTTTTCTCTCTGTGTGGTGTACACAAGCTTGAGTAGAAATAACAATAGTGTTGTATTTTCTCTCAATCAAGAGGATTTGCCATCGTGATTACGACATCACTTGGCTAGGTAATAATTTTTATTACTCTTTATTTTGTTTGTATTAAAATCACCAAGGTAATCCATAAGTGGCGGCATGGTATGATATGTTTAAAATTTTTATTTTCTACTGCGTATGATAATTGTTATCTATGAGTTTCATACCATTCCAACAAACACTTTATTAATAGCATGTCATATAATTAATAGAGTTCTTTTCAAGAGTAATAACATTACACCTTATGAATTTCAGAATGAAAGAAAACCAAACTTTGAATATTTAAAATCTTCAAAATTGGGGAATTAGGATTTGGTTCGAGAATTGGGAATTTAAGGAATGGTTGTTGTCTTTTGTTGATGTGGTGAAGGCCTGAACCCAAACACTATCCCTAAATCCCCATTTCCCAAAACCAAACCTTGATTCTCCAATTTAAGGATTTAAGGTTATGGGCCTAGGTTACAACCCAACCTTCAACTCGAACCTTAATCCAAACCCTTTTCCCTACCACATCAACAAAAGACAACAACCCTAAACCACAAAACCCAAACCCTAACCTTGGACACAACAGCAAAGGGATTTAAAGTTCTAGGTTTGGGTTACAACCTAGCTTTCAACCCAAACCTTAATCCAAACCCATTATTGAACTTTCACCACATCAGCAAAAGATAGCAACCCTAAACCACAAAACCTTAACCTAACTTTGGATACAATAGCAAAACACCACAATACTTACCACTGGTTGATGATCGATGAACCTTAATCCTTCACTCTCTTGGTTTCGATCGTGGTTTAAAGAGTTTGAAACAAGGATTTGGTTTAGGGTTATTTCGTTGTAGGATGATGCTTTTCATAAGAGCAAAAGGTTAAAAAAAACCATAATCGATCAATAAGAAGAAGTGATTGAAGAGAAGAGAACGAGAAGAGATAAAGAGAGCAGCTCTAATAGTGATTAGGGTACACTACCACGTGATTAAGCTTTATTTATGCATGGGTAATTTAGAAATTTCACATTTGCCGTTAACGTCATTTACACATTTGGGGTAAAATATCAATTTTGAATACTGATGGACCCGCGTGGAATTATGAACAAAACTTACAAGGTTAGGGTATTTTACCATATATTTTTTAATATGAAAAGTTATGGCCATTCAAAAGTCACATCAATGAAAAGGTTATGTTACATAGTATGACATAGTTTAACTATTGGATTGTATATGGTTTTTAATATGAATAGTTATGTCTCTTGATAAAATAATATTTTAGGAAAACATATCTAACTTCAAAAGTTATGAGACAATTAAAAACACCATAACTTAAAAGTTTAGATATGAAAAGTGATGTTTTTATATTGTAGCTTAAAAGTTATGTCTTCTAGAATGAATAGTTGTCTTTTCATATGGTAATTATTGAAATAATACCTTTATCAAAAGATTGTCTTACAATATATAGAGGAGTCTTTAAGACATTGAGGTGTCTTGATGAAAAGGTTGTATCCTTAAAGAAGAGACACTTACAAGTTTATATAAAGAACTTGTTGCCAACCATTTTTACACATCAAAAACAAATAAGACGAGATCAAAAAAATTAAGAGAAATGTTATATTCTAAAAATAAATATTAGCACTTGAGTTCCTATCATTTACCAAAAGAGTCTAAATTCTTTCTAATCTACTTGCAGAGAATAGGTTTTAAGGCCAAACAACTTTGCAAACCTTCGATATGTGTCTAGCGGTCTACTCTCGTAAAAGTCTTAAATGAAGTTAGACGTTAGCTTCATTTAAGACTATTCGCATAATTTTCCTTTGCATACTGAGTGGTAGGAACAAAATAAGTCTTAAAGATAGCGTCTATTGAAAGACACATCTTGAAATCAATTTTGCTGGTTTCTTTGAATTCCAACTAAACCCCATTTGTATCAACACAAATAAGCCTTTATAACTAACAATTAACTAATTGTCATTAGTAAAAATGTCACTTATCATTTTATACTCACATGGTAGGTGAAATGTCTCATGACCATGACATCATGCCACATCAGCATGACATGTCATCATCCATTATGACATGTTAGCAATGTCACGGCAATGTCACATGGCATAAAATAACAAGTGACATTTTGACTAAGTTAACCATTAGTTATATAGGCTTATTTGATTTGAAATAAAACATAAGGATTTATTTAACTCCAAATAAAAGTACAAAAGCTTGATTGAACGTAATAAAAAAAAACCTTATTTGAATTTTTCTAAATAGTGTACATATTTTTTCAGATATTTTGCCTAAATATATTAATCATTAATGTATTGATCATTAATTCCAATATACATGAATGTTTTTGAAAAGTCAATATACTTGAACATGATTAATGCAACAATAATTAATGTATTAATTAATTCCCGTGATAACATGCATGAAATTACCATTTACCAACATTAATATTAATTCCACAAATTATACAATCAAAAGTCAAAATCATGAAATTAATGCAAAGGAAAAAGCATAAAATAATTTAAATTAGAGTCATTATAGTGCAATAAATGAAGAAATTACCAAATGGGAAATTTATGGGGAAGTTAGGTTTCAGCCAACAAGGGGAAGGGAATGCCAAAACAGGTGCAAGAAAAAAAAAGGCAAGTTAGTTGGCAACAATAGTCGTCGATTGATTGGCAACAAAATTGAAGGTAGCAAGTGCGCAAGGCAATGGGAAGAAAAAGGGGCTTAGCGCTGAAGAGTGAATAAGATAAATTAAGAAAAAGAAGAAGTAAAAGGCAATGAAGTTGGAGAGATCGATCGGTGGCAAGATAGTGATGCTAATAGGGGCTTAGGGGTTATGGGTTACTAGGAGTTAGTGCTTAATTGGTTAGGAGCTTAGGTTGAAAGTGAGAAAAAAAGCATCTTGAAGAAAGAATGAGGAAATGTCGGGTAGCTTAAGGTAAAACACTAAAACTCTTAAAATTAGAACAATAAAAAATAACTATAATATATATAATCAGATATTTAGTCTAGTTGGTTAAAAAATTTTCCCATCGACAATCAACTGAATAAACTAAAGAAACCAAGGTCCCTAAATAGGATACCCGAATACTCAAATACCTTATTAGCTTGACTCATTTGACTCGAATTGAATTTGTGGGTCTTGCTCACCCCCACTCATATTTTTCTATTTCTAAGAGAAAAGGATATACTCATAAAAATTAGTAATCAAGTACAGTTCAAATAATTCTTTTAAGAAAATAGTAGTGTTCAAAAGTTTTTCATGAAATAGAATAAAATGCAACACATCTTAATCTTAATCAAATAGTTTAATTACATTACATAATTTTTTTATGTGTGCACATGAATATTGTTTATTTATTTATTTTTTAATAATAACACTAATAATGAATAAAAATAAATATTTTTAAAATATAAAAGTTGAAGTATAGATAATTAAAATTTTGTAATATTAATCTATAAATAATTCAATGCCATCAAAATTAAGAAAAATATTCTTTAATAAACATCATTTAATGCAATTACCATTTTTATTTACAAATATGATAAATCTTATTAATATTTATTTAAAAATATTTAAAATGAAAATTTAGAAATATAATAAATATTTATCTTTTTCATTGATCAAAAAGTTTATCAACACTCATGCTTTGCGTATGTTATAGATAATAAATTTTAGATTATAGATAGTTTGATAATTTTATTAATTTTTTATGAAATTTTAATTAAAAATAAATGATCATGTCTCCTATAAACAAATATCATGTCAAGTAAAATTGATATTTGGTTTTAAAGTCTATTTTTTCATACAAAAAGAAAAGTATAAGGTTTTAAAGGTGTATAAAATAATTTTAGGTACATAATGGTGTGTTAAAAAATTGATATTAGTTAAACAAATTTTTGTAAAATATAATAGTTGAAAAAATAATTTAAAATTGATTGGATTCGTGATACACATTATTGATACGAACTTGTCATTTTTTCTTTAAGAGATTTTTAATAACCAAAGTCAAATTGGAATTAGCATTTGATTTATATGTTTCCATTTGATTCACCTGTACAACGATTTTTCTGTCTATGGCAAAGATAACCTTACAACATCTCTCATTTCATGCCATCGGCAATCCTCAATAAACACCCCAAAATTTTGCTTGATATGCAAAAAAGTTTCCAAGTTTGACCAAGAAACAGTGTTTCCAATTCTCAAAAGGGTCACGAAAGACACTTCCCACAGGAGATTGATGGCATTAGGTTTAATGAGCTCCATTAATGTTGAATAGCAACCAATCTTAAGGCAATGGAGACCATCAGATCATCAACTTTACACTGGATTTATTAAGACCAACATTTGTGGGAAAAGCATGACCAAGAATGAATAGTATCTTCAAGATACTTTTTAATTAAGATGATTTTTTCGGAAGTAACTATGTTGTGGTGGTTAAATATCATTTCATTCCTCCACTTCTAAGAAAACCACACAACAATACCAAACAGCACACTCAGTGGGTTTTGCATGACGAGAAAATCTTATTAGTATAAATAGAGTTTAGTTGGAATTCAAAGAAACCGACAAAATTAATTACAAGGCATGCCTTCATAGATATTATTTTTAAAACTTATTTCACCTCCATCACTTGATATGCAAAAAGGCAATTATGCTAATAGTCTTAGGGATACAATGGAACCAACTTATAACTTCGTCTTGCACTTATGAGAATAGATCACTAGATACACCTAAAGGTTGTAAAGTTATTTAACCTTAGAGTTTACTTTCTATAGCAAGTAGTTATAAGGAATTTGAACACTTTTGATAAACGAAGGGAACTCAAAATGTTTATGTTTTTTTCTAAATTTTTTATTCAAAACATAGCACTTCTTTTACTCTTATTTTTCTGCTCTTATCTTGTTTGTTTGATGTGTTGAAATGATTAGCAACAAGTTCTTTATATAAACTTGCAAATGTCTTTTTGCCTTAAACGCACATTTGTATATTACAAGACATAACCTTTGGATAAAAATATTATTCCAATAATTACTTTAAGAAATGACAACTATTCGTACAATAATACATAACCTTTAAGCAACAATATGAAAAGGTAATTTTTCATATCATAACCTATTAATTGTGGTGTTTTTCAACTGTCTCATAACCTTTAGATTTAAAGGTGTTTTTTCAATATATCACTTTACAGAAGACATAACTTTTTATATAAAAAACTACTAACAATTCAACATTCACACTATGTGATATAATCTTTCAATTGATATCTCTTTCCAATAATCACAACTTTTCATATGAAAAAAAACATAACTTTTCAATTACAACTTTTCATTTTGAAAATACACCACAAACCTCTATTGAGATTCTAATTAAACCACACTTAAGTGAATATCTTTTATTATAGAAATTCATTCTTAAATTTAAAAATTGTATAATATCTTAAAAAGTCCCTAACTATTTAGAAAAATTCAAATAATCCCTTATCTTTTTATTGCATTCAATTAAATATTTATACTTTTATTTTAAGCCAAACAAACCCTTATATTTTTATTTGAGTCAAATAAACTCCTATAATTAATTATTAACTTAGTCAAAATACTATTTGTCATTCTATATCATATGGACATGACATATTAGTATGTTATAATGCATGTTGGTGTGACATAGTGACATGATCATATTGCATTTCTCATCTTCTACATCAGTGCCTTGTGAGTATAAAATAATACGATACGTTTTGATTAATAACAATTAATCAACCATTAGTTATAAGAGTTTATTTGATCCAAAATAAAATATAAGAGCTTAATTGAACACAATAAAAAATAAAAATTTATTTAAATTTTCTTGAATAGTTAGAAGTTTTTTCGAGCATTACAACTTTAAAAATTTTACTTATGAGTGTACAATGTAGTAATCTTTATTTTTTTAGGTAAAATATATTGACCCTCTAACTTTTGATTGTAATTACATATAGGTCAATTAGTATTCAAAATGGACATCTACCCTAAACATATAAACAACATTAATGTCTAAATGTAAAATGTTTAAAATACTCTTCTTTTTTCTCCACTCTTTTCCTTTCTCTCAAGTTGGCTAGAGGCACTCCCTTATACCAACGGGCCACCCTGTAGTTGGATTTGGTTATAGAATGTCAAATTCAGCTGGATCTCCTAAAGGGAAAGTGAGATCTGACAGTGCAACCCAGATTTCATGCTCCCTTAAGGAGCGTTGGTCTGGTGCTCCCTTCGATTTGGCTAGATTTGGCGCTTTTTAGCTGAATCCGACCTCAGGGCGGCAATCGAGAGAGATTTTTTTTTAATAAGAGAGATAAAATTTTAAAAATAAAAACTTGTAATTTATATAGTGATAATTTTTAAAATTAATAAATGACAAAATTATCCTAAAAATATTACCATGTCTTAAAACTAATAGAAATATTGACAGTAAATAAACAGTAAGATTTATGTATTCAACGAAAGATTTTTTTTGAGATAGATTATCTATTTTAAATACTAATGAACTTGCGTGTAATTATAGTTAAAAGTTAAGAATTAGTATATTTTACTCTTATTTTTTATATATCATGAAAGATAAAGATAATAACTTTTTAAAAGTGTTGGATTATACATAATCATCAGTTAAAAAAATGACATAGCTTGAATAGTCCAAACCTAAATGATTCAAATTCATAATAATTCAAATTTGAAAATAACTTGATCTTATTCATCCTATTGCCATTTCTATTCAATAAAAACTCTTTTTTGAGTTTTATTGACTTATTCACTTTCTCATCTTAAGATATATAAAATTTAATTAAAATTAATAATTTTAAATTAAAATCTCAAATTCTAACTACTAATCGTGAATTGTGGTGATACGATAATAATTACCTATGCTAAACTGCATAATAAATGAGTCAATGCTAAACTGTATAATAAATGAGTCACTTGATCAAAAAATATAATTCGTTATTATCTTTCTTGTTTTAGTAGATAATAATAAGGCATAATTACCTTGTTTAGCCTATTAGATTGGATTTTGGAAGTAGAAACTTCCAAAATTATATTTAGAAAATCATAAACATAATGTTTAAAAAAATCATTAAAAAAATTCAAATAAATTCCTTTTTTATTACATTATATTAAATTTTTGTACCTTTATTTTGAATAAAATACACCTTTAATTAATCTATTAATCAAAATATTACTCATCATTTTATGCTCACGTGACATTAACATCAAAAGTAATAGATTATAACATGCCAACATATCATATCAACATTACAAAATATAAAATGATAAATAACATTTCAATGAAAAAGTATTAGTCAACTATTAATTATAAAAATATAAAAACTTGATTGAAATAATAAAATAATAAATACTTGAAATTTTTTTAAATATTTAATAATTTTTTTAAAAATATTACTCCAAAGTTGTGTTTTGCATGGTTATCTTGGACAAATGGTTCATCCCTTACCTTCTTACATTCCTCTTAAGGGTGCACTGCTACATGAATGTCATCTTCAAGAATTCAACAATCGAGAACAAATGAATCAAATAGGCCACGCATATGACTGCCATCAGTTGCTGCTTAATTAGCAGATCAAATAGGCTATGCATATGGCTGCCATCATTTACTGCTTAATTTGCAGTCAGTCACTGCTTAATCCGCTGTCCAGAAAACACACCAGGTCTCCGATATTGAAAGGGAACCTGAAATTCAAATAAGATCTCTGGAATGAACTTCATCTTCTTGCATGGTGATCCCATTTTTTGGTTTTAACTTATGAATTAGATATCTTATTTCTTCGCCATTAGATCCTTAATCAGCCCCAGTATCTCCTTTCTCATCTCACTGACCACTGATGGAGTTACCTGCTCCTTTACAGCAGACAACCACAAATCAGTAGCATCTTTGTTTTCACTGCTTTCATGCCAGCAGTGTATTGTTCTTGCAGTCACTGTAACGTATAAGCCACAATCATAACCATTAACTTGCTGTGGCGTGCCAATGCATTCCAGATACTTGGCATTACATGCTGAACTGGAGTCCCCGACAAAACCAACAACAGATTTAAACAGCCTCATGGCATGCCTCTTATTCATCTGCCCATTGCTATCATGATGAACAAAGACATTAGCACTTCTGCAGTATGCAAGTAAGCTCCAGTGACTTCCACCTTCAGCTACGCTCACATCATCATTATTATTGACAGGAAATATCACCAATTTCTTATCTGGCAGTTTAAGGGGTTCCAAAAAATCTTTGAGACCACCAACATCAGGACAGTTAGCTATCCAGAAAGCAATTGATGGTGAAAGCAATAGGATGTCCTGTGAAGGATGACTTGAAGATAGGAGACTGAAATAAAACTCAATGATTCTATCATTCAAATAATATGGACCACTGAGGATTTCCAAGTCTGATTGCCTGAGCACAACATCATTGTAACTGAGAATCTTTTCATCTGCAGCAGATTTTCCCATACTCTAGATATCAATCTGCATTCCTGAAAAATAAACAAACATGATGATTTAATTTACTTAAAAAGAAAAGAAGGAAGAAGAAGAAGAAGAAGATTCTACAAACATAATAAGAAACCAAAAATTATATCTTAAATTTTTTATCTAGAAAGTAGGGAACATCAGCAGCAATGAATACAACGAAGAGATTTATTAGCTATTCAAGAGCCAAAATTGGTTCAACTCTAAGTCCTGATCAGTAATATGTAACCCAGTAATCTTCAAAAAGACACATCAACCCTAAACATCCAGCAACTCGTAATAAATCTTAACTTTTTCCTTATACTTTTCTTGCATTATAGTAGCTTTAGAGTTGTCCAAGCACAAAATAGGGGGGAAATAGGAAAAGACAAGACCCTCCATCCCTTAAGTTCATCAATTTGTCTCTAAATTATATTTTCAGCAGAAAGCACCTTCTTCCTCAGAGGCTTTGCAATAGAGTTACTAAAATAGAATAGGACTGAAGCAAGATTTTCTAACTGAACGTGCACACACAAGGATATATGATGAACAAAACCAACCCTAGTAAAAACTGTAGTTCAGTTCCACATTACTTGTTTTATCTAGAGCAAAATAAGCATGGCCTATGCTAAACCAATGCTACATTTTACTTGTTTTATCTAGAGCAAAATAAGCATGGCCTATGCTAAACCAATGCTACATTTTACTTGTTTTATGTAGAGCAAAATAAGCATGGCCTATGCTAAACCAATGCTACATTTTACTTGTTTTATCTAGAGCAAAATAAGCATGGCCTATGCTAAACCAATGCTACATTTTACTTGTTTTATCTAGAGCAAAATAAGCATGGCCTATGCTAAACCAATGCTACATTTTACTTGTTTTATCTAGAGCAAAATAAGCATGGCCTATGCTAAACCAATGCTACATTCTACTGATGACATATTGTAATACAAGTTAGACAACCAAGTAAAGTAATCCAGATATTACCATTCAAAGGCAGACCCAATTAAGGTCAGCTCTACATGAACTGCAACAATTTATTCAGGCCAAAGGCAGCTCTCCGAATGAGAAGCCTTTCCCTTGTTAACCAGTATACCCCTTTGGAATAGACCTACCTTTCTGTACTTCAACCCTTAATGTAAAATGATCAAATGAAATCCACCAAACAACAAACCCAATCAATCCACTTGCGGAAGACTAAAGAGACAAAATGAAGTAATCCTTAATTCTCACCAAGAAACAGAAACAAAAATCACCCAAACGCTGTTTTCTGGTTTATTGATAGTTAAAGGGTAAGAATCCCTTGTACAATAATCTCGTATCCTCAGTTTAAACTCTAAAGATATCTAATCATAGGTAATTTTCCCTCACTAATTCATTCACGTCGGATTAAACCTTCTGGTCCGTCTAAAGAGTAGATAAAGCATTATTATTAGTATCATTCGATGCAGAAGAGGAAAGATAATCTTAAGAAAAAAAAAAAGAGCCAAAACAAATTGAAAACTTAAAAATGAACACAACCCACTTACCCAAAACGACGCCTGAGGATAAAGCGTACGCGTTATTCCCTTCTTAGATTATCACCGCCGACAGAACTATGAACATCAAGCACAGATGATTTTCCCTGTTTCTAGAAATGGACCAAGAAAGAAGAAAAACCTTAGAGTTAGAGGCAGATCTAAAGCCCAAGACCATAAACAAACTAAATGGGCTTTTGAGGTTTTATTGGGGCTTCGTTAACCTTGAAATGGGTTTGGGTTGGGCTTTGGGAGTAGCCCAACTGCTTCAATTATTTGTTTACGTTTCCCTTTTTTTTTTGGTCCAAGATGTTGGCAGCCACAACTTATTATCTTTATTATGTTTGGTAGAAGTAGCATGTATATCTCGCACTTAAAACACATATAAATATAGATTCTGAAATACAAATGCCACCTTCATTTATACTATTGGCTACTGATGATGATTTTCATAATAAACATGTAAGATGAGAGGAGAAAGGGAAATAACAGAAGCATTCAAAGGGTAGTTTCTGCTGTGTTTGAACCTCAAAATGGCAAGAGAACAACACAAAAGTACTAAATTTTTAACAACCATCCTTCAACATCAGCATGATAGCTGGAAAATAGAGGAACAACAACGAAGGAAGCAATTTCTGGTGGATATCAATTTATTTCACAACCATTCGATTCAATAGCAGCAATATTATTAGGCTTTGAGGGATGCCCCTGCTTTCACAAGGTCTTCTAGTGCCTTCAAAATCTGAGGCTCGGTCAAACCTTCCAAGCGAATGCCCCTCTCCACGCCCATATCTGCAAAGAAACCAAATTGCATCAGCTGGATCTGATGCCACAAACTTATCTACGTCACTACATGCAGACAGCTTAGAACAACAGCATGGGGAAGAAAATAAGCTGGGTGGCACCCATGACACTCCCTTAGCTAGCTAGGGTCTTGCACAGACACTTAGGATAAATAAATACAAAGCAAGACAGATTTCACACCAAGATTCTGCAATCATTAAAGTAGTAAACAATTAAACTTTATTACTGCTACTATATGCTAATAATAAATAAAAAATTTATCCAATCGCATTTAGGCCTAGATGCTTAAATATATAATCTTTAATGTATGTGTGTAAAGAAAAGGCTATAAGAAAATGGATAACAATGAACTAAAAGGTATTTGTCGACTAGTATTAGTTTTGTTATCGTCGGCACAGAGAACAGTATTTCAGATAATCTCACTGCACAAAGACAATAATGGTACCAAGTAGAAGATCATAAAATACAACATAAACTAAATAGATACAAAAGCAAGCAACAAACATCATTGCCTAACATGAATATGTTCTACAAACACTTCCCCTTGGCCGGTGGCTGAGCTACACAATGAAGTCAAAACCCCCTCATTCTAGAACGCCACAAAAGTTAATGTTGAGAATAATAAAATATAGTGAGTAAGTAATTTGAGTCTGATTCTTGTGTCCATGACTAAATGAACTTACTAGGCAAGCTTGCAACATCATGCAACATTCGAGGATAATCTTACGGGGGAAGAAAAAAGAGAAGAAAGAGAATTGAGTTCACCAGTCTACCACAAATTCACATCATAGAAATCTTGAAGTACCTTCTAAATCAAGCAGTTTAACCAAACATGCAAAGCAATAACTATGTAAAAATTCTAGATTTGACAAACCATACATATTTGAAGTACTTTATAGCATGTTTTCTCTCTTTAATGAGTGATCACCCTCATTCATAGATTACCAATAGCTTGTTTGGATAAGGAGGGCTCTTCCAACAAAAAAAGTTTGCACCCGAGCATTTGGCTCATTAGTTGGTGCATGATCCCCTGTCTAAAAAGCAAGATTCGAATCCCCTTTCCCCCAGTTATTAAAAAAAAAAAAGAAGTCTTTTTGGTCCATCAATTTTGGGCACTAAAGCATCTTTTTAATTGCATTCACTTGTTCAAATTTAGCAAATTGTCTGTTCTGATCATCTGATAGAAAGGGGCCCTGATTGTGGGCCATTGGGACGTATTTAGTATATAATTGTCTACATGCAGTGCAACGTGGAAGAAAGAGAAATTTGTGGGCGGATCTGTTTGACAATGAGAAACAAGGAGGTAGGTAGTTGGTGTTGTGTGGGGGTTTTATTACAAATAGGACATAGCAGAGAGAATGGGATGTGTCTCAGCAGGGTTGGGAATTGGATTGTGGTGTTAAATCTGCATTGTCCATTCTGCATTGTGAGTCTCACATGTTGATGGGGAGCTTCATGATATTTGATTTGGTTCCAGCATGGGGCGTTTACATCTGGGTAATGGCAGTTTGTTGATTGCAGTGTACTGTGCACAGAAACCAAATAAGCACATGTAAACAACCCTAGATTATTGCCCTTCCTTCTCTTATTCATGTTTAAACCTTAGCCATTATATAAAATCTTTCACAAACCTTAATTCTACATGCTTTCTAATGCATTTCCCCCTAAAATCACTCAGCCAAAATTGATTCAAAACTCACATCTTGCAGCTGTCAGGAAATTTTTAACCTCAGGCACAGTTTTCAGCCACTATTTTGTGGTCATATCCTTACCAACCTAAACGCAAACCCCACTTTCGACCGTAACTAATTTTCCTAAACCAACTAAGGCAGGTTATCTCAAATTCGCTGTACATTACCCATTGAACATTAAATTTTGGAGCATATCACTTTGAATGATGATAGAAACCAAAATTGATTATAAACAGAAATCAGTCCCAACCAAGCAATTTATTGTGGTTTTACAACAATTGACAAGAGCACAACATTTCTCTATTCAAAGGGCCATTACATTAGTAATCATTTCAATTAAAGTTTTCCCTTGTTTCTAGTTCCTGCATACCCAGTATTCCCTGAAGCTCATTTTTTCAATTATCATTAGAACTGAAACCACCTTTGATACAAGTAAAGTAGCATATAATAGCATCTTATGCTAGTAATGCTTCGAATACCTTGACCAACATTACATTGCAAACAGATGATGGCACGAAAAGACAGCAGGGAAATGCCGTTAGGGCGATGATTTAAGTAGTGTTATAATAGATATTCTCGTTATTTTGAACTATACTTAAAGTCAAAAACACTAGTTATTTACCAACAGTCCTCTTAAATTCCTAAATCAAAATTGGAAAAGCAAGCTTCGAAAAGAAAAACTTTAAAGATTGAAAAGGAAACCAAGAGAAACGGAGAGCAGAAGATATACCATATCTAGCCCACATCTGGGGCTCAATCCCACTGCATTCACGGACAAGGATTGGGAATTTGGGGTTTAACGTCTTGAGATCCTTGTAATTTTTCTCCACGAATGACCTATTACCAATAAAAAGAAATTTATTATATAAATTTAAAAAAAAAAAAGAAAATGTTCAGTTTAGATTGAGGAAAATAGGAAAATAAACCTAGCGGAGGCACTCGAATCGGATTTTTGGCAAAACAGAATTCGTAGTTCTTTGAGGTTTCGAGATAATTGGCCTCTCCACGCCATTCTTTCTTTTCTGTACTATCTGATAACAAACTTAACACTTGGGTTCGAACTACCTTGAAAAGGTGGTGGAGCGTTTGAGAGGAGAGATAGGGGAGACTCGGGAAGAAGAAGAAGGGCTCAAGATGACAGAGAGGGTGTGGGGATAAATATGTAATTTCAACCTAATCTAAGCAAGTGAGGGACACGAGAGTACTGTAAAATTTTAACAAATATAAATAAAGAATAGTAACTTCCATTTTTTTTTTTTATAAAAGTTAGCCATCAATACGTAAATATATCATATTTAAAAGTTAAAAAAATTAAGTATTTATTATTATTATTTATGTTATTTCTATTTTGAATATAACAAATTAATATTTGTGTGAGTTTTAAAAATTAAATTTTCTTCAAATGCTATTAAGTTTATTCATTTATGTTCATCAGACACAATTGAATTGGATTTAAAACTTGTATATAATTATGGCACTTCTTACCTAATTTATGCCACATATTATATTTATTTACAATTTATATAATTTTATATATTAGAATTTTTTTAATTTAAACTTTACATTAAGTTTTATTTATTAAAGAGATGTGTTAAGTTTTTTTTTTTTTATCATTGTTCTTAACATTTATGTTAAGATTTTATGAAAATTGATTTGAACTTTACATTGATTTCCTACTTGTTTACATAAACCTATTATCAACTTATATGTACTTATTTTTGCCTTCCATTATGTTTATAATTAGCATAATTTATTTTAAATTAATTACGATATTATTTACTCATGTTATAGTAAATGTGACATGTTTTTATCTTTATTGTCACATGTTTATTATAATATTTGAAATAGTTTAATGTTTATAATTATAAGTATTTATCTTAAGTTAATTATAACACTTCTTACTCATTTTTATATTAAATGCTATGTACTTTTGTAACACCTTACTCTAAATTATCTGTGATATATCATTCACATGCTTTTGATAGCATGTTTGTATATTGAATTGCCCCGGAAAACAAGTTAAATGACTGTATTACCCCTAATGGTACGGTTCAGTCAAATAAGTATTGAACTAGTTTAAATAGAGAATCGAGGATGAATTTGAGAAAACTAAAACCCATGGGTCGATTTAAAATGAGGATTCAGAGTTTGAGATCCGATATGGAGTTAATTCGGACTTTAAGTATTATAGGGGTAAAATGGTAATTTGCCACATGAGGACGAATATGGAAATTTTTAATCCCGTTTGATTAAGATTGATTATATTAAACTTATTGGAGTTTAATTTGAGGGTTTGGCAGTGAAAAA
>NC_030858.1:32213041-32277390 GCF_000208745.1 Theobroma cacao
GTCACGGACCCGATGGGAGTTCCGGGTTGTGATAACTTTTATTTTATTCTCACATATTTATATTAATATTTTTTAGAATATTATTCTTTAACATTAATATTTTATTTAAATACGTAAAATTATATTTTGTTTGTAAGAATTCTTAATAGCTAGTTTGAGGGATACAATTTTTTTTTAATTTTTGAAAAAATTAACTATTAAAATTTCCTATTTTACATTAAATGAGATAACATTTTTACTTTTATTATTATATATTTACGTTAAGTTTTTTAAAAAGTTAATTTCAATTTTATGATTCATCTTATGTATATACGTCAAATGTTACAGTTTTTTATTTTTATTCCCAAACATTTACATTAAACTTCTAAAACTATTATTTTTTTAACATTAACATTTTATTTAATTGCATTAAATTATATTTTTTGTGCAAGAATATTTGGTTACTAGTTTGAGAAATATATACAAACTATTTTATTATTTTACAATAAACTAAATATTAGATTTTTCTATTTTATAATAAATTATATGATTTTTTAGTGTTATTATTTTAAAAAAGCTAATTTAACTTTACAGTGCGTGTTACTTATTTACATTAAACGACAATTAGGTTATACTTCTTATTACATTTCATTACATTTAAAATCATTATAGTTTTACCTAAAATTGATTACAACACTTTTCAACCATGCATTTCACAAAAGATGTTACATATGCTTATCCTTATTCTCATATGTTTATATTAAATTTTTAAGAAAAATGTTTTTTTAAAGTAATATTTTATGTAATTACATGAAATTACTTATTTATTTTATAATAATTCTTTGTAGTTAGTTTGAGAGATACAAAGTACTTTAAAGTTTTTTTTAAAAAAATCTAAATATTTAATTTTTTATTTTACCATAAATGATAAGATTTGATAAGATTTTTTCTTTTATTCTTGCACATATACCTTAGAATCTTAGGAAAGTTAATTTCAATATTATGGTGCATCTTACTTATTTACATTAAACTATAATTATGTTATACTTACTCTTAATTCCATTACATTTAAAATCATTATAATCTAAAACAGATTTGTTAAAATTTGGTGATGCTAATTCTAATTTTTTCCATATTCGTGTTACTCATAAAAGAAATAAGTATAAGATATTGAGATTGCGATATTCGGAAGGGAATTGGTGTGATGACCAATTGTTACTTCAAGATCATGTAGTTTCATTTTCTTAAATAGTTGTATTCAAAAAAGAACGGTGATGTGTCGTGTTATCCTATTAGGGATAGTTTCCTAATCTTTCTATGAATGATCAATTGAATTTACTAAGATCGATTGATGAGCAAGAATTTCATATTGCTTTGTTTGAAATGAAACCAATGAAGGCCCCTAGACTAGATGGCTTGCATGTGGCATTTTTTTAATCTCAATGTGTTGTAGTAGGTTGGAGTTTGATTATGTGTCTAATGTGTTTGAGGGGGGTGAGATTGGTGAAGGTATGTGCAGTTCTCTTATTGTTTTGATTTCGAAAATAATTGCTTCAAAATTCATATCTTAGTTTCAACCGATCAATTTATTATTTGTTGTTTTCAAGGTGTTAATGAAAGTTATCACCAACAAATTGAAACTTGTGATGAGTTCGATAGTGGCAAGTACACAAGACAGTTTCATTCCTAGTAGGCAAATCATTGACAATATTATTGTTGCTTAGGAAGTGATGCACTCATTTTGGAAGAAGCGAGGTAAGATTGGTGATGCTTAAAATCAATTTAGAAAAAACATGTGATAGATTGAGTTAGGATTTTCTATATGCTACTTTGTTAGATGCCAAAATTCCAGATAAGATTGTGGACTTACTGGTACGTGATTGGAGAGGTAGCAGTACTAAACTATTATGGAATGGTTCTCATTCACCTGCTTTTACACCTTCATGAGGAGTACGTCAAGGTGACCTGTTGTCTCCATATTTATTTGTACTCTATTGCATACGGGATTAATGTAGTTGTTGCACAGGGTTTGTGCAAGTCGATTAAACTAAGCCCCAGATGTCCATCTTTAACTTATTTGTTTTTTTGCAAATGACTTGCTGTTGTTTATCGAAGCCTTGTTGATCAAATAAAGGTTAGCAGATTTTTGTGCATGTTTTAGACAAAAAATGAGTGCGGATAAATCATTTTTTATTATTTAAAAATGTGATCATTGCTTGTGTAAACAGTATGCAGAATTGTTCTGACTTCCATTACTCAAATGATTTAGGTAAATACCTTGGGGTTCTGTTATACAGTGCCTAAAAAGGAAATAGCATTTTTTCATATTTGATTGATAAAGTGAAGAACAAACTTACTGCGTGGAAGGCATCAACACTTTCATTGGTAAGATGTTTGACTCTAATTAAATCAATACTTCTGGCTATTCCCACTTATGTTATGTAGACTACTTTTATTTCTTAAGAGTTTGTAAAAGGATTGAAATGTTGCGTAGATGTTTTTTGTGGGGTATGTATGACAATAAACCCAAAGTGCATTTAATTGGGTATAATGACTTGTGTAAGCCAAATGATGAAGGCGGTTTGGGCATTAGACATTTGAAGCAGATGAACGGTGCTTTTCTTTGTAAAATACTTTGGCAATTGATGAAAAGAAAAGAATCTCTCGAGGTACAATTGTTAATGGGCAAATATAATAGTGATTTATCTAGGCGTCCCATGTCTTTTTACAGAACTAGTGCTTTTAAATTATGGAGTACTATAAGCAAATTGTGGTTGGCGTTTAATTCTAACGTTATATGGGTTTTAGGGTATGGAATTTCAATAAATTCTGGTTGGATATTTGGTTGGGAGACACTTTGTTGACTGCATAAGGGTCTATACTAGAACAGTTGTAGTTGGAGACGGATACTGTTCGT
Source organism: Theobroma cacao (assembly GCF_000208745.1). Lineage (NCBI taxonomy): Eukaryota > Viridiplantae > Streptophyta > Magnoliopsida > Malvales > Malvaceae > Theobroma > Theobroma cacao. The sequence goes on from NC_030858.1 coordinate 32,215,938, forward strand.
GATTATATTCAACAAAATGCTGAATGGAACAGAGCACGAGTGGCAAAGTATTTATTTGAGGAATTGGTCTTGAAAATGGTAAATTCTTTCCCACCTTTGTTATTGCTTAAACTTGATATCCCATATTGCGCGTTATCTCCATATGGTATTTTTATCATATCATCTGCCTATCATTTTTTAAGTCATGTTCCTCCAATGAGTTCTACTTGAGTCAGTGGGTTATGGAGTTGTGCTTGGAAATGCCAAGGTGCCTATCAAATTAAGATGTTTCTATTGCAATATTTGCATGGGAAATTATTAACTAATGTAGAGAAATAAATCAGACAATTAACAAAGGATCCTAGGTGTGTGCAGTGTGAGTTAGAAATTGAATTAGTTTTTCATGTTTTAAGGGATTATTTTGTGGCAATAATGGTGTGGTCTCGACTTGTTCCTTCCCAAGATAAAAGATTCTTTTTTACACTACCATTAACGGATTGGTTGTTTGCAAATTTAAATGACAACAATGTGATGATGTTTGATTGACAATGGGCCATCATTTTTGGTATTGCTAGCTGGCTTATGTGGAAGTGGCATAATATCTTTATCTTTCAAGAAAAGTTGTTTCTATGGTGAATCATTTGCATTTGATTCAAAGTATGTCATTTCAACACATATCTTTTTTATTGAGTTAAACAGTTTAACTAGATCTTTGGTAAATAAGAAAGAGACTTTTGTTGGCCAGCAAACTCTCTCTTCTAGATAGGTAACTCTAAACACAAATGGGGCATTTCGACACTCAATCTATAAAGCCACTGCTAGTGGGGTTATTCGGTGTCATGAGGGTTTTTGGATAAATGGATTTGCAGCAAATCTAGGTTCATGTTCTTTTTATAGAGCAGAACTATGGAGAGTTTCTTACGGGTTGAAATTAGTTAGGGAGTTAGGGATTTGTAAACTTTGGCTCCAAGTGGATAACAAGATGGTTGTGAATGCTATTTCAATGTTTGTTGTTCCTCTGTGTGTTAATATGGACTTACTCATGGCAATTCAAGAGATGTTATAGAGACAATGGGAGGTTAAAGTCACCTACATATATCGTGAAGCCAATATGGTTGTTGATTTCTTAGCCAGTTTGGGAATTTTTTCTAATATTTCTTATGTTACTCATAATAATCTACCGATAGGAGTTAGAAACTTATTATTGTATGATATGATAAGAATATGTTTTCCTAGAATGATTCCAACTTAATATTATAGCTTCTCCATTAAAAAGGAAAAAAGTAATTATAATTTATTTAAAGTTGATTACGCCATACTGCAAAATTAATGGGCTTTTCTAAGGAAATCAATTCTGTTGGAAACATTCTGTTAGAGTTTTGATAGAATAAAGACTTCAACCTTTTCAATTGAATTTTGATGAAGTTTTCCAATGAAAGAATGTTGGTCGAAAACTAGTTGAAATCATAAATGACACCAAATAATTGAATATGACATTAAGATTTTCGACGGATATTTCATTGAAAGTTGGAAATTTTCATCAATTTTCGACAAAATAATCTGTCAAAGATTTTTGTGGCCAAATGCTTTTATTTTAATATTTATATTTTTCTAGACAAAATTTTCGATGAAATATCCATCGAGAATATCAAATATTTTTTATAATCTTATAAGTTAAGGAGGATAAGTGATCATTTTAAAATAAGAAGGATTTTTCATTTTATCTCTGAATCATGTGGCTATAATATCTAATATGATACTAAATGGTACAAATCAAGTTGAAATTGTTGCAAGATACAACATAAAATTTGATATACAACACACAATTTAAAAAAAGATGCATTTCATGTCATGGCAACTTACATATAACTAATCATTTATGATTGCAACTCTTATAACTGACACGTAAATAATAGCATTAGGCTTGGAATTGCTTATAAAATAAAAGCATCCTCGAGAGTGTTCACATCAGCAATCTCTTTAAAAAGATCTTGGTAAAAGGAAAACCAGCTAACATTTTATCCTCAATGCCACATACTCATGTCTACCACTTATAATCTTGAAGTAATCCTCTTATAATTCAAATCATATGAAAATTGATAATTAAGCAAACTCCTAAAGACAATTTTTGCTAAATGTAAATGGAGATGCTTGAAATTTGCAGTTCATTTGTTAATATAAATGGTTTCATCTTGCTTTTATTTTTTTTTCATGTTATGTTTTGTAAGGTTTTATAAGAGAAAGAACATGGCTAAATTAAAGGTTGTTGTGACTTTGACATCATCAGTTGATTACATATCTTCAAAATCAACATTGAAATTGTTCTTTTAATAAAAGTGGAGAGTGTGATTCATGTGCTATCCACTGCCAATGAAAAGTGAGGAAAAAGAATTTCATAAACGAAACAAGGCATAGGAATAATAATTAGGGTTGGTTGCTTGGAGGAGTGAAGGCGCCCATAAAGGAATAAGGAGGAACGTGCACCTATTACAAGGAAAACACTAAAAGACAAAAAAAAATAAAAGAAATCATAAGACTATGGAGACTGCTCACTTTAATGAGTTTTGCTCGTTTTTTAAGTAAATTTTAATTTAATTTTAGTTAAAAGATAAACAATCAATTTATATTTGTCAATTCTATAATAAAAATAAACTTAATAGATTACATGATGGTTACAAATTGAACAGTGATTAATTAATGACTTTAAAGTAAGGTCATCAAAGTTAAACTTTGTCAATTCTATAATAAAAATAAAATCAATAGATTACATAATGGTTACAAAATTGAACAGTGATTAATTAATGACTTTAAAGTAAGGTTACCAAAGTTAAACTTAGTGTAGAAGTTTAAAAGGGAAGGAAATGATGGTGATTCCCCTCAATGCCCTATGACTTGTAGTAGGTTTATCTTCCTTTTTTTGAATAATAAAGGTTAAATGCTCAAATTGGAGTTAAACGTTTGGGTACTTTTTTAATTAAGGGCTAAATGTTTCAATTTTAACAATCAAGAGCCAAACGTTTTCGATTCCTTACAATTAAAGGCTAAGTTGATAGGTGGATAGGGTGTGTATTACATGCGATAAAAAATCGCATTGAAAATATAATTATTATACGTCATGTTGAAAATTTAGTTATTATACATCATGTTGAAAATTTAGTTGTTACATGTTATGTTGAAAATTTAGTTGTTACACACCATGTTGAAAAATGTAATTATTACACGTCATGTTGAAGATTTAGTTATTACACGCCATATAAAGATTTAGTTGTTACATGTCATGTTGAAAAATTTAATTATTTTACGCCATGATGAAAAAGTGGTTACATGTCATGCCATAATTTGAACTGTTTTGACTTTATAGAGAAAACCTTCTGATAAAACTATCTTTTTAAGTCAGCGTCCACATATGTGCTAATCCTACATTCGCCAAACATCTCTCATCTTAGCTCTTAATTGTAAGGAACTGAAAACATTTAACCTTTAATTGTTACAATTAAAACGTTTAATCTTAATTTGACAAAAACTCAAAGATTTTGGTCCAAAATTGAGCATTTAGTCAATAATTAATAAAAAGGTAAACTTTACTTATGTTCTTTATAGTTTGAGATTTTCCCAATTAACATTTTTACATTTTTTTTTCATTTGACATTGATCTTATTTAATTTAATAATTCCTGTATGAGGTAATGACATTAACTTATTTAGAAAATGACACCAAAGTCAATTTCTTTAACTTAAATTTTAAAAGATTTAACATTGAACCTATGAAAATTGGAAAATTGAACATTAAATTCCAAAGAGTTTAAAATAGAAATAATACTTGAAAAAAATTTCTAAACTATTTAAAAAATATTAAATAAGCTCATATTGTTTTATTGTGTTCAATCAATTCTCTATACTTTTGTTTTAGGTAAAATAAACCCATATCACTAACGATTAACAAATTGTTATTAGTCAAAATGTCACTTATCATTTTATATCTATTTGGAGTTGATATAACGTAAATGTGGAGGGTGAAAAATATCATATGATTATATAATCATACCACTTCATTATCCATCATTCCATATCAGCGTCACGTGACATAAAATGATAGGTAACATTTTGACTAACAATTAGACAATCATTAGTCATAAGAGCTTATTTGGCTTAAAATAAAAGTATAAGAATTTGATTGATTGTAATAAAAAAAATAAGGATTTATTTGAATTTTTTTAAATAATTCATAATTTTTTTAAGTATTATACATTTAGGTGGCATTTGTTATTTTATAGGGAATATGATTGTTGGGAATATGATTGTTGAGAAGATAACTTTACAGCGTTTGGTATAAATATGAAAAAATAATGATTATAGAGAATGTGATTGTTGAGAAGATTAGATTGGGAATGTAATATAAATTTACACAACTACTCTTATATATGAAATATAAAATTGAATAAATTAACATTCTTTTTTAAAAATTTTTTGACTTCAATTTATTCCTTAAAATAATAAATAATGTGAATTACTAAATATTTATTTTTAATAAATTAATTAAGTTTTAAAGAATTCAATTAATTAATTTATAAACATTTATTTTTTTTTGGTTTACTCAACAATTAGAATTAATTTATAAACATAGAATTTAATTAATTTATAAATATTTACTCCTATGTTTTGCTCTTTGTACAATGGGCTTGAGTATTAGTATTGGAAATTTTTTGTAAGCCAATACGCCATGGATGAGCCATTCACAATCATGGTTGTTCATCCTTCTTTTGTAACCAAGGAAACTTGCTATTTTTGGATATCAAATCTACCATCGTAATTTTCAAAAAGAAAAATAACTCCACTTTCCCTTTTTTTTTCTTCTTCTTCTTCTCTCTTTTTTCCCTCACCTTCCTCCTTGCACTCATCTTTTTTGGCAAACATTGGCTTAAAGAAAGGTCAAAAAAGAAAAAGAAAAAAGAAGAAGAAGAAGTTCAAGATACTTTGCAAAAAAAAATTAAAACTTTTTTACTAATTTTCTTTAATTGAGGAAAAGTAACATTTCCCCCGTGAATTAAGGGAATGATATTCCTTTAGCTAATTGTAATGGCATTTTCTTTGTAAACATATTCTCTTTCATTAGGACAAACCAAATGCTGCAAAATCATTACAACCATTTAAATTGTAAGCAATGTCTTTCACTTCTCTTAAACCAAACATCTTTTTAAAATATAATTATCAAATCACAAATTTAAGATACAAAACAATTAACATAAGCCATGATGTCATTCGAACAGGAAAACAAAATTAATAAAATTAAATCTAAACATTTTAGAACAACTTTTTGTTTTGAAAAGCAAGCTGACTTTATTAATTTGAAAAAGTAAACGAGGTACTACATTATTAATCCGTAATTGTATAAAACAAAATTGTCGTCACAAAACCCATTGTGAAAAATTAATTACCAACAATATATTTTGGGAGCCTGTTTAGTTTGGCTTTTTCTAATTTAAAAATTATTATGAAGTTCTTGTAAAAAATAATAACTTTTAAAATTAAGCTAAAATTATTTGGTAATTTTTTTTTATAAGTTATAATTTTGGTTAAAATTATCGTAAAGGGTATTTTTTTTTGAGAGGGTAATATTATAATTATTTTTAACAGATGAAGATATTTTTAAAACAAAAATAAAAATTCTTTTGCATTTTAAAAAAAAGAGAAGAAAAAACTCATCACAAGAACTTTTCTTTGAATTTTTTTTCAAATTTTTATTCTTTAAAAATAAGTTACTTTTTTTTAAAGAACTTTTCAAAATTTTATGTTTAGTTTGGTTTTTACTTTTAAGAAATAGATAAATTGAAAAAAAAATTAATTCAAACAAGTACTAAATTTGTTTGATGTGTCAATTTTGACGAAATCATCTCTCAAATTACTCATCATTCTAGGAATACGTTTGACTTGCCATTTTCGATTACTTTAATATAATAATAATAATAATAATAATAATAATTTATATTATTATTATTATAATTTTTATGACATAAAAGATTATATTAAATTTGAAATCACGATCAAATTGAATAAGAGTCAATGAACTGTAGTTCGAAATTAGAGTGAAGACAGTTGATCGAATAAGGATGCTTGTAAAAGGAAATAAGATAGTAATTTTGGTTAATTTACTATAAATTTAATTATATTTAATTAGGGAGTAATCAATTTGATTAAATTTAAATTAAAAACATAATTGATTCTATTTAATTGGAGTTAAAAAATTGAGTCACTTTACATTTTAAAATTTGACAACTAAAGTCAAATATTATAATCATTTGATTGCTTGTGTAATTATTGAAAATTTTAAAACTTTTTAAATTGGTAATGCTTTTTTTCGATGGTGATTATTTGAAACTTAAACGAAAAAACTAATTTTAAAAATTATAAAAAATTAAAGATATATATTCATCAATGGTAACTTTGATTATGTTCCATTAGAATTAATTGAAATGAATATTTTTAATAAAGACATTTAAGAGACTAATCGAATTAAATAATTTATTCATTATTAAATGAAAAAGATTTAATTAAACACTAGAATTTGATTTAATTTTTCAATTTATTGAATTTTTTTAACCGTGAAAGAATACGGAAGAACGTTGAATTTTTTTACTCAAATCCTGTGCGAACCATTAGAAAATTCAATTGCTTTAAGTTTTAAGGATCCAAAAACCACGCAATATTGGGCCATGAGAACTTCTTTGTGGACGCTGACCTAAAATTAGCTTCCATTAATTAAATAACTAATTTTTTTTTAAAAAAGAAAAAACTTCTTGTTTTGATTTTGGTATGGGAAAGAAAAAAGTCTTTTTTTTTTATTTTTTTAATTCCACTTGAAAAAGAAAGCGAATTTCCCGATTCTGAAAATTCCAATTTTTTCAATGGCAGTTGCGATGGGGAAACTGAAACCAAACGCACTCACTCCCTCGTAGACCGAACCAAAAAAGAAGACAAGATAAAACTACAAGCTGTCTTAGATCTAGAAAGTCAGATCCAAACTTCATATATTTCCGTTTGATTCTCGAGAAAGAGAGAGGGAAAAATGGAAAGAATGGAGAAGTTCATAGATAACTTGCCTCCGATGGATCTGATGCGGTCGGAGAAAATGACGCTTGTTCAACTAATTATTCCTGTCGAGTCCGCTCACCGAGCCATTTCTTATCTCGGTGAGCTCGGTCTGCTTCAGTTTCGTGATGTATGTCTTTCTGTACTCAGATCCGATTTTTCCTTTTATTCACTTTGCTTTAATTTTAAGCATTTGTTAAATAATTCTTTTTGTTTGTTTGGCATTAATTGGAAATGGAATTTCACGTTTTGAGTAGTCAAATTTTTTGTTCAGTTGCAGTAAGATAGCTTGTTATTCGATTTTTAGTTGCTATTGTTTTCCTGCATTTGGAACATTTGTTGGAATTGATTAAGTTTTGTTTCTGTGGTTGAATTTGACGAGGATGTGAGATCTTTCCTGAATTAATTTTGTGTATCAGTTTTTTTGTTTGAATTGAGATGTGTTGGAGTTGCTGGATCTAGTTAGGATACGAAACACTTTAGACTCTGAGCAAGGAAGTTATACTTTTTCTAATAATGGTTTTCTCCTTTAATAAGGAGTTTTTGATGCTGATAATTGCGTGGTTTGCTTGAAGAGTTTTTGGAATCTGAGTGTAATTCGGAGTTGGCTAGAACTTATTGAAGGAAGTTGAATTTTATGCTTTTTCGTAGGTAATACTGTAATAACCTTAGACTTAGCTTTAAGTTTCCCTCTAAAGCAAAGTTACATTTAGTACTTTCAATGAGCTTGCTGTTTTTGGAAATTGAAAATATAATATGTATTCGTACATGTCTTAAGTTGACAGGTGCTAGAAGCTGAATCATGTAGAGGAGCAATTTCATGCCAAAATATTGAGGGATTGTGATTAGATAATGAATCTGAGCTTTCTAACGGGTGTACTATACTAAGTTAATTTGAACCACTGTATTAGCTGCAAATTTGTGTTGGGATTTAAAATGATCTTCTTTTAACATTTCAATTCAAGTTATTCTGATTTCATCATGCATGCAGGGTAAACCTGAAATGGTTTCATTTTTTTTGGCTTTATGTGTTATATTATTGATAATGACTGTTAAAAGATACTGTTTATACTATCATTTAAAATGGAGGTTTTTTAAGAGTTGGGACCATGATCCACCTAACTATAAGCACTATTAACTGAATTGGTTATAATCCAGGTGAATAAAAGGAAGTGTTTTAATGATTTTGTATGAATTTGGCATGGGATGTAAAAATATGTTACTTTGGCTAGAAGAAATGCTTCTATTATGAATCAGTGGTCAAGACTGAAAAGGTTCTCTTGAAAATATGCATAGTGGTTCTGAAATTATAATCTGCTGGTTTCATGGATATAAGGATGAGCATAGGAGTAGGGATTCAGGTGATAAATGGTAAAGGGTTGAGACTTGCTGCAAAGGGGCTATGGGTGGGACCAAATTGACTTCTGAAAGGTTCTGCTTTATTGAGACCATAATTTGGAAATAATCCAATTTTCAGGAGTTTTCATAGTATTGCATAAGATCTTATGCAATCTATCCAGTCTTAAGTAGAAAAAGATAGTTTCCCATGGAACTAGGTGCTCTGATATCAAGGGGTTTCTCTTGGGAATGAAAAACATGTCCAAATGTCTAATGATCTTGAATATTCTAAAGTCCTGAGTGAGTTTTGGCTTTGTATTCTCAGCATATATGTTCTGGTAGATGATGGCTAACTTGTTATGTTTTTGCTTTACAACGTGTTAAATCTGTTTTTTGTTCATCTCCTTATTCTGGTAAAAGAGGCCTATGGTATTATATTTGTAGAGATATCTGCTAATTGGTAAATAAATTTAGTACTTTGCTTAGAAATCATCAATTGAATATGCTAATGGTTATATTTCTTTTTGTCTCCCCTGTGGCAGCTAAATGCTGAGAAAAGTCCTTTTCAACGAACATTTGTTAATCAGGTATCTACTTAAGCCTTGATTTAATTTTGTGCTATAAGTTGTGGCCTATTTCAATTGCTAATATGTAGCTTAATAATCAGAATGTCAAGTATTAATCAATGTCTGTGCAAGGTCAGTTGATATAAGAGAATCTGCCAATTTTTTATATATTCTTTCCTTGTATAAATGATTGTATGTACAGCTTAGTCTGTGAGTGAATCAAACTGAATATAATAGCCTCTTTGGATGTTCATTTTGTGGTTGTTATATCAGTGAATAGTCAGGATGAGTAAACTGATGGTTGCTGATAATTTACATATTAAGCATCAATTTTACTTTCTAAATGCTTTTCCTTGTAATCATGAGAGGAGAAAACCCTCAAGGCAACAATTTTGTTATATCCTGTGGCTGGGCTATAACAATAGGGGTGAGCCCTTCCCTTTCCTTGAGTTAACCTCCCAATCCTTAGTAAAGGCTGGATTTGACCCTGGTTCTTGGTGTAGCAACCAATGACTTTACTGGCTACAAAAGCTGGCACCATTTTCAAAGGTGACATTATGAGAAGTGATGGAGTTTTTTTTTTTTCTATGGTGCAATCTGACCCACCTGAATCTTATCTACTTTGCATTTGTGGATTGTTAATTTTGTTACGCTTGGAGTAACACCTGTTTATCAGAGCACCTTTTGCTTCTGACATGGCAGAAGTTGGAATGTGATTGGCATGGGCTTATGTTCAATTTTTACCAAGACAGAAGGAAATTGCTAATCATGCCTCATTGACGTCTAAACTTCATTTCTGATTTCTCTCTATCGAGAATGACATTAACTACAGTTGCTGATTATCAATGTTGTAGATGCTTTAATTTCTGAGAAGTCTTAACAGGTAAAGCGGTGTGGAGAAATGTCGAGAAAGCTACGCTTTTTCAAAGATCAAATTAGTAAAGCGGGTCTACTATCTTCATTACACCCTGTTGTGGAGCCAGATGTAGAATTGGAGGAATTAGAGGTTCATTTGCTCTACTCCCACCAAAATAATCATTTCTTTCCCCCTTTGACTTGCCTTGCATTTTTGTTTTTCCAGCAGTCACATAAAGTAATAGTTTATTTAACGTAAGCATTAGTGGTCTTTTCCAGAATCAAGTGTGCATCATTTTTTGCGTTTGTTCAATTTCAGATACAACTTGCCGAACATGAGCATGAGCTAATTGAAATGAACTCAAACAGTGAAAAACTTCGACAAACATACAATGAACTTCTGGAGTTCAAGATTGTTTTGGAAAAGGTGAATTTCTTGGCTCATTTCTTTCAGTTATAGACTTATCTTTAGGTTCTAGGGACCATTAATTGCATTTGTTTCTGGATTTCTTTCCCATCTAAGGCAGTCATTTGAGCGTTTACTTTTCTTGTCTTTTTTTCCCCCTTAAATGCCCTTTAATCTTAATTGTTCCACCATTTGGTTGATTTTACTGTAGCCAATGTCCTTTAATCCATGGTTTAGAAATTAGTACCTGTATATTTGTATCAAGTTGGTTGTCAAGCCATTGTTCTTAAACAATTAAGCTCTTTGATGATTCTGGTGTGCTTTGCTCATTGAAACATGATATGAAAGTACTAGGCAAACCAGAAGGGAAGAATTAAAAGGAAGAATCGTAAGATAACAAGGGAAATAACAATATGAAGTGAATAAATTTCTCTCAGTATTGATATGTAACCTTATCAACTCCATGTGACCATTTTGAATGCTGCATTTTTGGAAAGATTTGGGTTGAAAAACCTTTTTACCCAAATGTTACTGTTAAATGTTGAATGCCTTCTCATACATACTGCTCAAATTCCAGGCAGGTGGTTTTCTTGTGTCAAGTAATAACCATGCAGTTGACGAGGAAAGGGAATTAAGTGAGAATGTATACTCAAATGATGGTTATGTTGAGACAGCATCATTACTTGAACAGGTATTTGTTGATCCTGCAATTGAACTGCTTTTTCCTTTTTTGTCTTTTTTGCAAACCTGTTTCCTTGGTTCCATCTATCATATGGTTATTCACTGTACAGGAAATGAGGCCTGCAGACCAGTCTGGGTTGAGATTCATCAGTGGCATCATTTGTAAATCCAAGGCTCTTAGATTTGAGAGGATGTTGTTTCGTGCTACCAGAGGCAATATGCTTTTTAATCACGCACCAGCTGGTGAAGAAATCATGGATCCTGTATCTGCTGAAATGGTTTATTTTCCTACTCATCACCATCAATTCTTTTGCTAAATCTTGCTTCAGTTATCTTTTCATTTGGAAATTGTTGCTGTCATTTGGTAACATGCCATCTCTGCCTGTGGCCCGTCTACATCCAAAGATGTTTATGGTATATCTTTTATATAAGTAGATTGTTACAAATCTTTCTGTCGATCTTTTCAGGTTGAGAAAACGGTATTTGTAGTTTTTTTCTCCGGGGAGCAGGCAAAAACAAAGATTTTGAAAATTTGTGAAGCATTTGGAGCCAATTGCTATCCTGTACCTGATGACATTAGTAAACAGAGGCAAATAACCAGAGAAGTAAGTGCAGGGTCATGGAGGTTAACTATTTTATATTTCCTTGCATCTTGAAAATTGGAAGCACAATTATGTCAACTGCCATTTATATGGCAGGTGTCCATTGTACTGATTGAATCATGTTTTGTACACATTTGTTAATGGTCATTTGATCTTCACAACTGGGCCAATATGACATGCTCTTGATTCTTCGAAGACATGACCTGATAGTTATGGTTTTTTTGAATTTTGGTCTGGAGAGCAGATACAAACTTTAATTTGATTCAGCTCTCTTCTTATCTTCCTCACTTGTGTGTCAATATGCCTTGCACACTTGTTATTAGTTGGAGCTATGATGGAAATATCTATTCTACTGGCTAAAAGTTTTTGTTTTTGGTCACAGGTTTTGTCACGTCTTTCTGAATTGGAAACCACGTTGGATGCCGGTATTCGCCATCGGAATAAAGCTTTGACTTCGGTTGGATACCATCTAACACATTGGATGAGCATGGTAAGATGCACCTAATGCATGTATCTTGTCCTGTATATTTGTTGCCTTTGCTGGGGCAATGAACATCACGACGTGCAAAAATATCTAATCTAGCATATCAACATCCCATAAGTGTGGTTTTTGTGATGCTATGATATTATCATCTAAGACCCTTTTGATTTCGTTTTTCTTTTAAACCAGGTACGAAGGGAGAAAGCTGTATATGATACATTGAATATGTTGAATTTTGATGTTACAAAGAAATGTCTCGTTGGGGAGGGATGGTGTCCTATATTTGCAAAAGCTCAGGTATATTGTTATGCATCATTACTCTAAATTCTTGTAACTAACATTCCTCAGTTTTTTCTCTGCACTGTTGATCTTCTGTTAGAATTTTGAAGCCTTAGAATTGAGGACCAGGTTTCTTTGCTTAACAGATTCAAGAGGCATTGCAACGCGCAACATTTGATAGCAATTCCCAAGTGGGTATAATATTTCATGTGATGGATGCTGTGGAATCACCTCCTACGTATTTCAGAACAAACCGTTTCACAAATGCATATCAGGAGATTGTTGATGCATATGGGTGAGTTCTAACATGAAGCTATGCTGCTTTAGCTTATGGCTGGCATGCTTAGCATTGATACTTTTGAGGAAAATGTATAAACTACTCATTTTTTAGGATGGCTTTCCTGTATCAAGAATCTTGTTCTATTTATCTATATCATAGTACACACTTTGAAGTATATGGGTGGTTTATGTTTTAGATGGTAAAAATAAGATGCAAGTGGGGAATGACACCTTCTGTTTCTTGGCCAACATGATTTGTTTTTTGACAGTTAAGCTACTTGTTAGAAGCTGTGTGTAGTTGAAAGGTACTCCATGGCGAGACGACACTATGATTTGTCAAAGTTCAAGTTTCTCATCCATATCCTAAGAGCCTGTTTATGCGTTCTTGAACAATTAAACTAATCATTTTGACTTTAGGATAAGCTTTTTATATTATTAGTGGTGAAATTTTTTTGTTACCTATATAACTTACTAGAATATTGACATGAGACGCTTTTTTTTCAGTGTTGCTAGATATCAGGAGTCAAATCCTGCCGTTTACACTGTTATCACTTTTCCGTTTCTTTTTGCGGTGATGTTTGGTGATTGGGGTCATGGAATATGCTTGTTATTGGGAGCATTGGTCCTCATAGCTCGAGAAAGCAGGCTAAGCACTCAGGCATGTCTGCAAACATTTTGTCTACACTTGAAACTAACATGCTAATGTTATATGTGCATAACACAGAAACTTTTATCATTATAATAGGAATTCTGGACAGGATATTGTTCTTAAGGGGTTGGATTTCTTATTGGGACTGTTAAGCAAGGCTTTAACACTGAATATCTACATACAAGTTTATGAATATCTTCTAAATGGATTTTCCACATTTCTGATGTTTTCCTCTCTTCTATTTTGGTGTAAATAATTTTGCAACATATCATTTCCTCTCATTAATGTTTGGCCTAATGATTAAACTACCCTAGTCAAGGATCCTGCTACGTGTGGGTTCTTAGGAGAACATAGGACAATAGGATTTCATTTTACTTTTCAGTGAAAAAGAAAAGTGTTTGATTCCAAGTGAGAAATGACTTGGAATGGGACTGATGCGGCTGACACTAATAAGTCGATGTGGACTTTATAGTATGATAATTATTTTTTTTTTCTTCTCTGGCCATGCGTAGATCACTCGAGAAATTTTGTATATACTATGTGTGATTTCTTGATATGAAAACATTGTATTCTCTATAATTTTGCTGCAAAATGGGTATAGTGGTTGTGTCTTGTAGCCCTGGGTAAATTTTATGTTTAGCATGTTATTATTGTAATCTAATTTGCACATTTGATGCCTTACAGAAACTTGGAAGCTTTATGGAGATGCTATTTGGGGGGCGCTATGTACTCCTTTTAATGTCACTTTTTTCCATTTATTGTGGGTTAATTTACAATGAATTCTTTTCTGTTCCCTTTCACATATTTGGTGGTTCTGCTTACAAATGCCGAGATGCTACCTGCAGGTTTGTATTACTACTTTTAGATCTTTAAATAAAAGTAGAATCTCATTACCCAGTGTTTACTAGAAAGATGAAAAATGTGTTCTATTTTCATCTGATGTCTTCCTCTGTCCTACAATTTTCTCAGAAGCACCTCCTTTATAATTTTTATAACAACTATTGTGGATGTAAATTCTTTGTTGGTTTTGAGTTCTCAATTGCTTTATATTTCTTTCTGTTCTGTAAGTATTTGGGTACATAGTATTTGCAGCCATCTTTGCACTACAGTTGAAAGAGAATTTGACTTTTACTTATATGTTTCTGCACCATTGAATCAAATCTATGTAGATCTTAATAGACCAAATTAGGTTTTATTCATTTTTTCTTTAAGGCATTGATCAACCTTAAATTAGTATTTCTAAGTTCGTGCATCTATCTTCTTTGTAACTCTAACATGTTAACAAAGGGAGACTAGCCTAGTTTCCACCTGCTAGCTTAAAGCATTGGTTTTGAGTTAAGGTTAGAGGTTCAAATTTGCAATAGTTGTGCAGACTAAAAATATCTCATATACTGAAAAAAGAACATTCTGTTTCTTCAACTAATTTTACTCTACTGTTATTATGTATGTTTGTTTTGGTCAGAGATGCACAGTCAGCTGGTTTAATCAAATTTCGTGATCCGTACCCATTTGGTGTGGATCCTAGCTGGCGTGGAAGTCGTTCAGAGTTGCCTTTTCTGAACTCTCTTAAAATGAAGATGTCAATTTTGCTGGGTGTGGCCCAGATGAACCTAGGAATCATATTAAGTTATTTCAATGCACGTTTTTTTCGCAACTCTCTGGATATTAGGTGTGTTTTTCCTCTGACTTTATACCCTGTTTTAGTGTTTTCCACTTGCTTTATTTAAGTGATGAAACTAGAACATATTTTCATCTTGATGTTAGGTATCAGTTTGTGCCACAGATGATATTTCTCAACTCCCTTTTTGGGTATCTTTCACTTCTCATCATAATTAAGTGGTGCACCGGTTCTCAAGCAGACCTTTATCATGTGATGATCTATATGTTTTTGAGTCCCACCGATGATCTTGGTGATAATGAGTTGTTCTGGGGCCAGAGACCACTTCAGGTATGATTTTCTCTCTTCTGGCTACTGTTGCAGACTGTTATATGCCATGTTCTTTCGTGTCAGGTCTTCATTGTGATCGATTGTTGCTTGTGCAGATCGTACTGCTGCTTTTGGCGTTAGTTGCAGTTCCATGGATGCTCTTTCCTAAACCTTTTATTTTGAAGAAGCTTCATTCTGAGGTGCTATGTTGTTGACTTTTCTTGCTTCATGCTTTACTAAATTTATTTTGCTAATCTTTTAGCTTCTATGACTAACATTTACTGTTTATGGTACTTATCATTTGAAAACAGTATATTTAGAAGAATTCATTGTGCAAAAAAAGAGAAATCCTTTAAATGAGCCAACTAGATTGTCTAACTGAATGCCTGACATATCCCATTTTGCCTTTGTCATGTGAATCTTGTTGACTTATCTTCTGGTCCTGAAAAATGTTTTGTTATTTCTCACACATTAGATAATGGTTTAAACACGAATGAGTGATAAGAATTGTATCTATGCAGGGCAATCGAACCACCTGTGGTGTAGACATTCTCATCTATGTGTGGCATGTGCATTCCACATGTTAATAATGTGTTTGTTAGTTTAATTATAAATTACATCTGGTGTAAAAGAAGCGATGGATGTGCTCCTCAAATCACCATTTTTGGAACCAAGCATTTGGATGACCACAACCCTTTCCAGCATGTTCAAGCCTCTGGTCCAACATTAATATAGTTATAAATTAGAACAGAAAACTTTAGTTTATGGACAAAACATGATTTGAACTGCTCTGACTTCAACTTACTCTTTGATGAGTGATACCTATGAGGCTATAATGTGGACAACAGAACCTTGTTTTAAAATATTGGGAGTGTAAGATGGATCCAATTAATTGTTGAGTAGTGTTGTAGATATTCTGTTAGAAAACTGGTTGTCTGGTCCTTCCTCTTTACTCTGAGATTATAACAGGCTTCTGATTTGGGGCTGCATGATGACAACTATGACTTTTCATGTTCCTTTTTTGCATTTTTGAATTGTTTTTTGGATGCTTTTTGTGCTTTATTATTGCACTACTAAACCTTTTATTGTTTTCAATTTTTGCTATAAAGAGGAAATATGAAAGCTTAGTAACCAGCAATCCATATTCTTGCTTGATGTCAAAATGATCTCTCTTCTATGGGAAGTATGGTGCTGTTCCCATACTTTGAAGAGCTAAGTATTTAATCACTCAAGATACTTGTTTGAAAGCTCTTATTTTTCTATTTTCTAAAATGCTGAACAGTTTGGGTACCCTTGGAATATATTGTAGGCCCTTTCCCATTGTTGTCTAGTATACTAGTAGGCCTTTTTTTTTTCAATCATTAGAATATATTTAGAAGAGTTCATAAGCAATCCATAGTCTTGCTTGATGTCAAGATGATCTCTCTTCTGTGGGAAGTATGGTGCTATTTCATACTTTGAAGAGCTAAGCATTTATTCACTCAAGATACTTGTTTGAAAGCTCTTATTTTGCTATTATCTAAAATGCTGAACACTTTGGGTACCCTTGGAATATATTGTAGGCCCTTTCCCATTGTTGTCTAGTATACTAGTAGGCCTTTTTTTTTTCAATCATTAGAATATATTTAGAAGAGTTCATAAGCAATCCATATTCTTGCTTGATGTCAAGATGATCTCTCTTCTGTGGGAAGTATGGTGCTATTCCCATACTTTGAAGAGCTAAGCATTTATTCACTCAAGATAATTGTTTGAAAGCTTTTATTTTGCTATTATCTAAAATGCTGAACACTTTGGGTACCCTTGGAATATATTGTAGGCCCTTTCCCATTGTTGTCTAGTATACTAGTAGGCCTTTTTTTTTTTCAATCATTAGAATATATTTAGAAGAGTTCATAAGCAGTCCATATTCTTGCTTGATGTCAAAATGATCTCTCTTCTGTGGGAAGTATGGTGCTATTCCCATACTTAGAAGAGCTAAGCATTTAATCACTCAAGATACTTGTTTGAAAGCTATTAGTTTGCTATTATTTAAAATGCTGAACACTTTGGGTACCCTTGGAATATATTGTAGGCCCTTTCCCATTGTTGTCTAGTATACTAGTAGGCCTTTTTTTTTTTTTTTCAATTATTAGAATATATTGAGAAGAGTTCATATGAATATATTGTTATTTATTTGATCTTATTTCCTTCCAATATGTTTTAGAGATTTCAAGGTCGCACCTATGGCATGCTTGGTACCTCTGAGTTTGATCTTGATGTGGAACCCGATTCTGCACGGCAACATCATGAGGAGTTCAACTTTAGTGAGGTTTTTGTGCACCAAATGATACACTCCATTGAGTTTGTTCTAGGTGCTGTCTCAAACACAGCATCGTATCTTCGACTTTGGGCTTTAAGGTAGAGCTATGGTTTTCTCAGTTTGAAAGTTTTCACGCTGTCTCTTAAATAAATGTTAGTTAATTTCTGCTTCTAATACATTTCAGCTTGGCACATTCTGAATTATCGACCGTTTTCTACGAGAAAGTCCTACTACTTGCTTGGGGGTGAGTTTTGTTAATGTGCTACATGGTCCATGCTAGTCTTGTGTATATTCCAACTTCTTCCTGTCTGTTCATGTTCTCTTCCTGGCTTATGGTTTATATTTAAGTGTTGGATGCATGACATGAAACTAAACCACTGTATGAGGCCATAAAATAAAATAAAAAGAAATGCTGTTGTAGTGTTTTTTGTTATGTAACAAATTTCAAGCTATTGCTAGACCAATTGCTACTTAGTCAAGCTGCTAAAACATATTACAACACATATATGGGCTTTGAGTCCGAGCTGAACCACTTCATTGGGTAACTTCAAAATAACTTCTCTAGTTGTAGATTTGCTTAGTATGTTAATGTTATATGGACAATATTAATTTATTGGCATTTAAACCAGAAGACATTGTGCATAATTTTCAGTTAAGAATCCTAGATGAGGGACTTTGGCTAAGAAATTTGTTTGATCCTAGAAGCAAGATTAATCCTGCCAATATGCTATCATGTGCCATGCTTTCATGTGTCTAATGCTTATAAGCGGTCACTGTTCTCTTATATAATGCTTATGTACTTCTCTATTGTTAAATGGTAATGACTCCTTGAGGAATGATTATTACAGGTATGACAACATTGTCATTCGATTAGTTGGGCTAGCGGTTTTTGCCTTTGCAACGGCTTTCATACTACTCATGATGGAGACACTTAGCGCTTTCCTTCATGCCTTGCGTCTTCACTGGGTGGAATTTCAAAATAAATTCTACCATGGTGATGGCTACAAGTTCAAACCTTTCTCATTTGCCTTGATAACAGAGGACGATGATTAGTTAAACGATAATCCTGCTTTTTGTTTTTAGATTAAGTTTGCAAGAGAGAAGATGAGAACTATTTTGATGATGAAGGCTACACAAAGATGGATATATTTGGCAGACGTCACAATTTGGCTGGTGGGAGTTTGCTCTTCTTAACCCAGCTTTTGTGCTACACAAATTTGACTTAGGAATGTGAAACCCTGGCAACACATTTTTTCTAATGTATTGATATACCAAGAGCACATTAAGAGGTAAGTGCAATTTTTTCTTTTAATTTTGTTTCATCAAAATAGGAGAAATGGGTTGGTTAGGAGGGAGGAGGGGGTGTTGGAGCTAGTTGTAAAGAGGAGCTCTGGATTCATTATACCATTTACCTTGGCCTGGATTTTAATTTTTTGTCTTCAATTGGGGAGAAGGCGGGGTAGAATTGGAAGGGTTGGATTTTATAAAATCTTATACACACACAAAATAGTGTGGATTTTGCAGGTACATAGCCTTTTGTCATATTCTTAATGTAATGATTAATCATATTCTTAAAGAATTCAATTTTTTTTTTGGCCTGGATATGGTTATATAGAGAAAATTCCAAGAATAAATTTATTTGCCTCTTACTGTTTCTGTGGATATCTTACTATCTTCGTTTTAAATATTTTAAGTGTTCACTATTTGTCGTGGAGAATCTGCAGATTTTTGTACATTGAAAGTCGAAATCCTGGCCTATATACTTGGTTGCAGGAATTCATTTTTTTTTTAAATTGTTCGAGTGAGGAAATTAGAAGGTGCTTTAAATGTAAAAATAAATATAAATATTTATTATTTAGTCAAATACTCGGGATTTTTTGAGATATTTATAAGATTTGAAATTCGTCTTTCTTAAAACGTGCTCAAATAATTAAAAATGAAATAGAAGAAACTTCCAATTAAGGTCATTGAAATCCCAGTAATCATAAAATTTCCATTCAGAGTTATTGAATTTTTTTGACACTATTCAAACTTACTGGATTTAAATCGATCTCTTCCTCAACAATACACACACACGCATATATATATATACAAATATTTTTTAATTTTGTTCATAATTTGTATTTAAATTTAGATTATTGATTATCGAAGAATATATATATACACACCAAATGACGAGGTAGTCACTCTCACCACGTTGCTGCATTGTCCAAGCGAACTGCATTTCTGCTCAAAATGGAGACAAGTTCCAAGAGAATCAAACGTGGTTTTACTGAGATCATCAACCGAGAAATGGACGTCTCTCCCCCCAAAAGCTTTTCCTGCCACTTCTCTGCTTCTGAGGTTCCTAACTCTATGGTTTTTTTCTTTTAAAATGTTAAAATCTTTTGTTTTTTCTTGTTTCCAATTCCTTGCCATTAGTTTTACTACCTTAACCAAAAGCTGGATCCTATTCCTAGATCATTTTGGCATGTTGGTACTTTCTATAAGGCCGATGGAAATACCTTTTCTTTTTGTTATGAAAATGTTGCAAGCTTGATCAGAGTATCAAATAAATTAAGAAGGAATCATCTTTTATAAGTAGATAACATGAAAAGCACAAACTGGGTACTGGGTGTTAGACTATTGAGATCATGTTGAAGATACTTTGACAGTTAAGGTTGAAGATATTTTTTGACACCACAAATAGAAGGTGGACTTTTGAGTATGAAAGACGTGACTAGGCATTGAGATGTCACAGCCGCAATTCTGTCAAAATATGTCTGCTGTTTTCTGTCATTTTGTACACAAAATCATAATGGTCACCATGGTTTCTAGTGATAATGGCTAGTTAAGTTGTAACTAGATTTAGTTTAACTTAAGTGGGTTTCTATGTAATATAAATATGTATAAGCTATTAATGAAGTTGTAGTGAAGTTTGTCTCCGTTTTCATGTTCTTTCTCTTTCTTAAGAACTCCAACATGGTATCATAGCTTTCTAAGAGTTCTTAAGGGACCTGCAAATCTTCTTCTAGTCTAAAAAAAAAAAAACAACACAAGACTCCCTCCCTCTCAAAAAACAAAAAAAACTCTCAGAGATCAAAACCGAATGGCCTCAACTAGTTACAATGCACCAGCACCTCTTGTCTTCTCAGGAGAAAATTATGCAATATGGTCGGTGAAAATGGAAGCTTACCTACGAGCATTTGACTTGTGGGAAGTGGTGGAAGTTGGTGGAGATCCACCTGAACAAAGACAAAATCCCACCATAGCGCAAATGAAGCCGTATAGTGAGGAAGTTGCAAGGAGGTTTAAAGCCCTCTCTTGCATCCATTCGGCAGTATCCGATATCATTTTTATACGTATTATGACATGTAAGTCCGCTAAAGAAGCTTGGGATAAATTAAAAGAAGAGATTCAAGGCAGTGTTCGAACCAGGCAAATCCAAGCTCTAAATCTCTGGAGAGAATGTGAGATACTGAGGATGAAGTAAGAAGAAGGCTTAAAGGATTATACTGATAAAGTCATTAAAGTGGTTAACCAGTTTAGGCTTTTGGGAGAAGATGCACCAGAGAAAAGGGTGGTTAACAAAATTCTAGTTAGCTTACCAGAAAAATTCGAAGCCAAGATTTCATCCTTAGAAGACTTTATGGACCTCTCAAGCTTCGCGGATGTGGAGTTGGTAAATGCCTTGCACGCATCAGAACAAAAGAGAGCAATCTGAGTGGTAGATCACAGTGAGAGTGCTCTGTTAACTAGGCAGAAAAGAGAAGCTTCACTCAATCAAAAGAAAGAGAAAGACAAGAAGCAAGGTGATGGTTAAAGACAAAAAGGAAAATTTCCTGCATGTCAATACTGCAAAAAGAAAAATCATTTGGAAAAATATTGTTGGTTCAGACCCAATATTAAATGTCGAGCTAGCAATCAACTTGGGCACATTGAAAAAGTCTACAAAAGCAAAGGCCAGACAAGTGAAAAGATAGCTGCAGTAGCTGAACAAGCAGATCAGAAGGAGGAAGTGCTCTTTGTAGCCAATTGCAGTCCAAAAGTGAGAAAGAAGGAGATGTGGCTGTTAGATAGTGCATGCTCACGACATATGACATGCGGCAAAAGTCTCTTTGTGATGTTCGATGATAGGCATAAATCTAATGTGGAAATAGGCAATGGGGAATATTTAAAAGTTGATGGTATAGGCACTGTGGAGGTAGAAACTGCATCAGGTATGAAACAAATCAAAGATGTTTTATTTGTTTCTACTATAAACCAAAATCTTTTAAGTGTGAGACAACTGGTTGCTTATGGTTATGCATTATTGTTTAAGGATTTGACATGCAAAATGTTTGAGCCATCTGGTGAGGAGCTTTTGACGGTTAAAATGAAGAGTAATTGCTTTCCTGTTAATTGGAAAGAATTTAAACATCATGCTTATATCTGCAGTTCATCTGATATAGTTTCATGGCACAAAAGGTTACGTCATTTAAACTTTCATTCTTTGAAGCTTATGCATGATGAGCATTTGGTTGAAAATATACCAGCTATTGGTTCTTTCAATTACATCTGTGATACTTGCCAATGTGGTAAACAGTCAAAGAAACCATTCCCTAAGCAAGCCAAATGGAGAGCCACACAGAAGCTGCAACTGGTACATACAGATATAGGAGGGCTAATGAGGACCGTATCATTGAGTGGGAACAAATTTTATCTCTTATTCATTGATGATTTTTCAAGATACAGTTAGGTTTATTTTTTGAAGCATAAAGCAGAGGCTCTTAGCAGCTTTTTAAAATTCAAGGCTTTTGTTGAAAACCAGACAAGCTTGACTATCAAGATGCTTAGAAGTGATAATGGGAAAGAATAAACTTCTCTTGAGTTTTAGAGGTATCTCACTCAATTTGGGATTCAACAGCAACTCACAGTGCCTTACAATCCACAGCAAAATGGGGTGTCAGAAAGAAAAAATAGGACCTTGATGGAAATGGCACGGTGTTTGTTATTTGAAAAGAAGTTGCCAAAAAGCTTTTGGGCTGAGGCTGTTAACACAACCAACTATTTGCTAAATATTGCACCAACTAAAGCTCTTACAAAAAAGACTCCTCATGAAGTTTGGTATGGCACAAAACCATCAGTTGCACACTTGAAAATTTTTAGATGTATAGCCTATAGCCTATGCTCAAGTTCCTGAAGACAAAAGAGGGAAGCTTGATGAAAAATCGAGATTAACAATTCATCTTGGTTTCAGTGATACCAGTAAAGGATACAGGCTCTATGATGTCTCAGCAAACAAAATTTTTCTTAGTCGTGATGTCCAGTTTAATGAAGGAAAAAGATGGAATTGGTCCAAGCTTGAAGTTGAGTCCTCAGAAAATTTGTCAATCTCCAATGACCAACTAGAGGCAAAGCATGATGAAAATAATGAAGATGTGGATGATGTTGCAGTGAGAGGAACTAGAAGTCTGGCTAATATCTATGACAAGTGTCATGTTGCCTTGATGGAGCCCACATCATTCAGTGAAGCTGTACAAGTTGATGGTTGGCAGAAAGCTATGGAGAATGAAGTAAATATGATAAAAAAAGAACAATACATGGGATTTAGTTCCTCGACTAGCAAACCAAAAAGTCATTGGTGTTCGATGGGTTTATAGAACCAAATTGAATAGTGATGGTTTTGTAAACAAGTTGAAAGCTCGACTTGTTGTCAAAGGATATGTTCAGATACAGGAGGGTGATAATTTAGAAACATTTGCCCCTGTTGCCAGACTCGACACAATTCAGTTGCTCGTTGCACTTGTTGCCCAAGAAGGATGGAAGCTTTGGCACCTTGATGTTAAATCAGCTTTCCTCAATGGGTTACTTGAAGAAGACATATTCATTGAGCAACCAGAAGGGTTCATTAAACCAGGTATGGAAAACAAAGTGTGCAAGTTGAAAAAGGCACTATATGAGCTTAAACAAACCTCACGTGCCTGGTATGCAAGAGTTGATAACTATCTCTGTAATAAGGGATTTCATAGGAGTGAGAGTGAGCCAACTCTTTATGTCTGTTGTTCTTCTTCAGGTGAACAAGTCATTGTTTCGATTTATGTTGATGATATTCTTGTTACCGGTCCTAATACTGAGCTGTTATTAAAGTTCAAAAAGGAGATGATGGAAGAATTTGAGATGACGGATCTCGGCTTAATGACTTACTTCCTTGGACTTGAATTTATCTAAGCCGAGAAGTTTACAATATTGCATCAACAAAAGTACGCAACTGAGCTTCTCAAAAAATTTAAGATGCAAAACTGCAAGGCCACTCCTACTCCTATTGCTGCAAATGTTAAGTTTTCTTAGTCCAACAATGAAGAGTTAGCAGATGCCACTCTTTACAGGAGATTAATAGGGAGTCTCTTGTATTTATCTTCTTCAAGACCTCATCATGTTTAGCACAAGCTTGCTTTCTAGGTTTATGCACCAGCCAACAGTGACTCATCTATCTGCTGCAAAAAGGATCTTAAGATACATTAAGGGCAGCATTAATTTTGGCATCAGATTTGGTCGAGAACAAAGCCACCATCTTCAAGGATTCTCGGATAGTGATTAAGCTGGAAGTCTCGATGACTCTAAGAGTACCACTGGATTCGTTTTCTCCTTTGGCAGTAGTGTTTTCTCATGGGCCTCCAAGAAGCAGGAGGTGGTGGCATAGTCATCGGCAGAAGCTGAGTATATCTCAGCTGCAGCTGCAACCAATCATAGCCTTTGGTTGAGAAAAATCTTGTCTGGCTTGGGATTTTCTCAAAATGATCTCACTATTCTTTGGATGGATAATCAATTAGCTATAGCTATGTCCAAAAACCCGGTGCAACATGGAAGAACAAAACACATTCGGGTGAAGTTTCATATGATACGTGATGCTGTCAAAAACAAAGAGATTGATGTGCAGTATTGCAGCTCTCAAGATCAAGTTGCAAATATCATGACTAAAGGGCTGCCAACAAACAGGTTTCAAACTCTAAGGTCACTGTTGGGAGTCTTCAAAAAAGTTCTCAAGGAGGTTTGTTAGACTATTGAGATCATGTTGAAGATACTTTGACAGTCAAGGTTGAAGATATTTTTTGACACCATAAATAGAAAGTGGACTTTTGAGTATGAAAGACGCGACTAGGCATTGAGATGTCACGGCCGTAATTCTGTCAAAATATGTCTGCTGCTTTCTGTCATTTTGTACACAATCATAATGGTCACCATGGTTTCTAGTGATAATGGCTAGTTAAGTTGTAACTAGATTTAGTTTAACTTAAGTGGGTTTCTATGTAATATAAATATGTATAAGCTATTAATGAAGTTGCAGTGAGGTTTGTCTCCGTTTTCATGTTCTTTCTTTTTCTTAAGAACTCCAACACTGGGCACTAATAGTATATAAGATAGTTAACTAGACTGGGGGTTCTCTTCATTAGTTGTTTTCGTACTGCACGAACTGAAATTTGCTCTAAACAAGCCATAACTAGGTCACTAGTTTTCTATTCTGCATTAGATATATTTAAAGTCTTAATTGTCTGCATTTTGATACAGCCTATGGTAGAAAAAATCAACCTTCATGGGGAGCTAAATGGCCATGAGGAATGTGTGAACACTGTAGAATTTAACTCCACTAGTGGCCTCCTGGTATTAGGTTCGGATGACAAACATGCTATGTTATGGAACTGGGCAACTAAAAGCAAAACTCTTCCGTATGCTTCTAGCCACTTAAACAGCTTATTTCAGGCTCGAATTATGCCCCTCGCAGATGATAAGAAGATAGTCACTTCTTCTGCTGATGGCCAGGTGAAAGTCCTGTGCATAAATTTATCCCTGCTTTGATTCTTGATGCTAATAGGTTATTGTTCTCATTCACAATAAATTTTCAAACATAACTAAAGAATCTCTTAATGAGATCGACCTCATCATACTCTATAGTTCACTTTCCCTTACATAGTTATGTTTCTGGCCCATATTGGTAGAGAAATTAATTTATGGATCTGGCCAAGACAAATTTTTATCTTCCTTATCTTTTCGGTTAAGGCTTGGTGAGATTTTAGAGAATGGTCAAGTTAGAACAAGACAGTTGGGAGACCACCAAGGTCGCGTGCACAATCTTGCTGTGGGTCCGGGCAGTCCGCACATATTCTATAGCTGTGGTGAAGATGGCTTAGTTCGACATGTTAGTTAAATTCATAAAACTTGCACCTTATTATAAGATTTAGCTGTGTAATCTTCTTGTTGTAAATCTGGGAGGGTCTAAGATGTGAGTAAATACGGGACTGCATATCAGGGGGGTTTTTAGGACTGTATAGCAGACTGTTACTCTGATATTTTAGTGTGACAGAGCTCTAGCTTTTTTGTAAAGGAAGGTTTTTATGCAAATGGGTTTTACATCAAAACTCATTGGCTAAAAATCGTCCCATGCCTGGCTGGAATGCTTACTCAGGCCTTATTAATGAATCAGTTAATTTTCAAAAAAATTATAAGATTTAGCTGCAATCTTTGTCGTTTGGTTTGTTGTTTGTTACTCTTGTTATTATATTTTGCAGTTTGATCTGCGAAGTAGTTCCGCAACAAAGCTATTCCATTGCTTCTCATTCGAAGAAACTAACAGGCAGCCACAACCTTTAAAAAGTAAGTCTAAATTCCATTGTAATTGATCTAAGGAATCCAAATTACTTTGCTCTGGGAGGTTCTGATGAATATGCCCACATCTATACAGAAGGTGTCAGTTGGATGCATCGAATATTTCAGACACACCGGTGAACGTGTTTTGCCCCCATCACCTGGCTGACCCTATAGATTTTCATATCAGAGGATTAACTTACTCTAGCCACAGTGAACTACTTGTCTTTTACAATGATGAGCTAATTTTTTTATTCCAAAAGAACATGGAGCTGGGCCTCTCCCCCTTATCTCTCAATTCTGAAGCTCGGCAGGAGCCACAGGTTAATGTGGGTCACAAAAATTCGCAGACAGTCCAAGGAGTGAGTTTTTTTGGGCCCAATGATGAACATGTGATGAGTGCTTCTGATTGTGGCCGTATATTCATTTGGAAGAAGAAAGATGCTAAACTGGTTCGTTTAATGGTAGGCGATCCGCATATAGTAAATAATCTTGAGCCTAATCCCTATATGCCTTTTTTAGCCACTTGTGGACTTGAAAAGAATGTGAAACTCTAGGCTCCCATGGCAAGTGATGCTCCTACACTGCTTAACAACTAAGGCTGTGCAAACGGGTAGTTCGATTAATTTGGTTACTGGATATCCAATAACCGAACTAACCGAATTCTTGTATAAAACTAATCGAAATCGAACTTAAGTAAATAACTAACCGAACTAACCGAAACCGAACTAACTCGGTTAGTTCGGTTCGGTTACCGAAAATCGAACTGAATAATTTTTTTTTTCTAATTCTTATTTACCTTCTGAATTTTTAGGCCCATTTTGCAGAGGGAAGCAACTTTGACTGCCAAAAATACATAAAAAGAGCATTGGAAAAGGAATTTGGAGTGGTTATGGGAATAAGGTTGGTTTTTGATAAGAAATCTTGATGTTGTCCTCCATATTAAACCCAATAGAATAAAGTTAATAATAATATTTCACCACTACTCTTTCATGTTGTCAGCCTTTGGATATGGATCTTCTCAATGTTCTTCATATTCTTCAATGCACATATTCTAAATGCAAAATTTCTATGCTTTGCATTGACAAACATATCAATGCTAAATGCCAAGAAAATAACATGCTAAGTTTCAAAAATGTCTAAACATCTAACTCAGGCATATAAAACCATAGATAAAAACAGGATGCCTAGAGAGCAACAATCACTGTTAGATACTAGATTTAGAAACATCACAATTCACAACTGGCAGTCTGGCACAAAACACCCACATATGACAAGCAAGTGCTAGCATCGTATATTAACTTCCAAGGAATAAAACACAACAAAAATGAAAAGGTAAGCATTCCTAGAAGCTGTAGGAAACTGGATACAGAAATGAAAAGGTTCTCATGTTTCTTTTAGTTCTTCTGAAACTTTTCCACATATGCCTGCAGTAAAATAAGTAATGTAAAGGGGTCATCAAACTATGCATAAAATGAAGTAGCCTAGATTAAATTAATAATAACATTCCAAAAAGAAATTGTCTATCAACTTCAACCATTAAGATGACACAGGACATTACTAACAAAAATACATACTAAGAAAAATAGACATTACTAACATTAGCACCAGCCATCAGAAGCACTCATTTATCAAGTACTAAACAATAAACATTACTTGATTACCTTAAAGATTATCAAGTACATTGTCCACTGCAATCTTTGACAACTCTACAATACATAAACAAGAAAGTAAGAAATTAAGCAATTACATATTAACAATTGAAACAAAAAAATGAAATGATGATATAAATAAAATACTTACCTTCATCAAGCAAATCATTCTCAGTGTCATGAAGATAATAAAAAGGTACACGTAGCCAATCTTGAGCACAAATAAGGGCTTGCACCATCTTAGGAATTAAAGAACTCCTATATGCATCAAGCACACGACCACCGATGCTAAAAGCTGATTCTGAAGCAACTGTGGATAGAGGAATCGCTAGTACATCACGAGCTAGTAAAGCAAGAGTAGGATACCTATGATTATTGAGTTTCCACCAAATGAGAACATCAAAGTCATCACTATCGGTTGCATCAAGCTCATTTAAACTCAAATACTTCTCCAATTCCAATTTATCCTCTTCCCTACCAATTGCAATCTTATATCTCTTAAATTCATTCAAAAGAGAAACACTAGCACTGGAGTCAGCATCATCATCAAATTCATAAATTGGGCTCACTTAGGATTGGCTACTATCACCAACTTTCTCAAGAGGAGGTTGTACATTTTTTTGATATTCAACAAGCAACTTTTTCATTGTTTTCTTCAAACTCATACAAATCGATAACGCCTGCTCATTCGAATACATTTTTCTCAAACAAAACTCCACAAATACAAGTTTCTTCCTTGGATCAAGAACAGAGGCAACATAAAGCAACTTATTCATTTTTTCTATATTTCCTCAATACTTATCAAATTTCTCTTTCATTTTCTTTGCCATTGTTTACAACTCAACATCAGGATGCCTTTGTCTATCTCTCAAAATGCAATAAATACCATAAATATCATAAAGAAAAGTATTAATAGTGGCATAAGAAGTACCTGAAACTTTTACTATGAGTGTGTAAAAATGTTTCAAGAAAACATTCAACCTCCTAACATTTTCCCAATCCTCATGTTCAGGTATCCCATCTCCCATCAACAAATCAGTTCTATACTAAGAATCAGCTTCCTCAAATAAATTAAAGGCTTCTTCAAACTTTTGAGCTGTTTCTAACATCAAGTAAGTGGAGTTCCATTGAGTACTAACATCCAAACATAACAAAAATTTTGATTGAATATTTGCAGACTCAACACATTCTTTGAACTTTGCTAACCTAGCAGGTGACTGTCTCACATATCTAACTACCCCTTGAATACAAGCAATTAAATCATTCATTTTCTTCAATCCATCAGTGATAATGAGATTAATGATATGTGCAATGCATCTCATATGTAGAAATTTGGTTTCTAAAAAGTTATTTCCTGCTAAACTAAATTTTTTCTTCAAATATGCTATTGCAACATCATTGGAACTAGCATTATCAATAGTAATAGTGAAAACCTTACTAATCCCCCAATCACGCAAACATTTATCAATCATTTTCCCAATGGCCTCACCTTTGTGACTATAAATGAGACAAAAGTTTAAAATTCTTTTGTGTAATTTTTAATCATTGTCTATAAAGTGAGCCGTAAGACACATATAATTCTCTCTTTGAATTGATGTCCATGTGTCTATGGTTATAGAAATCCTAAAAGAAGATGTTCTCAATGTATACTTGAAATGGTTCTTTCCATTAACAAAAAGGTTAAAGCAATCTCTAGTAACAGTCCATCGTGATGGGACAATAAATCTAGGACATGAAGTTGCCACAAATTCCTTAAATCCTTCCCCTTCTACAAATCTGAAAGGTAACTCATCTCTAATGATCATCTTAGCTAGAGACTTTTTAATGGCTTCTTGACTAAATTTCCAAGTTCCTATAAACCTATCCCCCGATTGAAAAGCTAACTCAATTTGAGTAGAATCATTAGCAGAACTAGGAAACTTTTTGCAAGAATTCATGTGATTCTTCAATGAAGTTGTGCCATTATATTTAGTATTAGCATAAAGTACCCTATTATAATAATTACACCTAGCTTTTTGTTCACCTTGATCATTGACGAATCTGGTGAAGTGTTTCCAAACTTCAGACCTCGGTGGAAGTGCTTTTCGTTTCTTAGAATTGACACCATCACTATCATTAGTGGAGATTATAGTTTGCTATGTAGTTGGTGTTGGTGACAATAATGGCATGCCAATAGGAGTAGGCTGCGTAGCAGCATCACTAGGAGTAGGAGCTGAAGCTGGATTATTGCTTTCACTTGCCATTAAAATCTTCAATCTGTCACTCAAAAAGAATTAATTAATTAGCAAATTTGTCATGATAATTAATTAGCAAGTTTGTATATATATAAAGCTTATTAGAGATGGTGATCATCTTGTTCTTGTAAGTGCTGAATATGACATATGATTAATTAATTAGCATCACTATATGATATATGATTATGACACTATATTCATTTGGATATGACAAATCACCATTTTAAAATATTTCAAGTACAACTTTTAATGATTGTTCATCATAGAAATCTATTTATGGAATGAGAAGATAGTTGCCATGATGAGGTTTAAAGCCAAACGTAGAAGTTAAGCAATAATTATGACCAGAAAATTTCTTACCAATTGCCATGCATGTAAAAAGTAAACCAATAATCAACCAATTGTTAAAGGCTCCAGATCATAAAGAATGGTACTGCATAATGGTTTTTCTTCTGCAAGCTGACAGAATAGGGAAAGCTGATTTTGGTTTATCTATTACTTTATTCCTAGGGAAATTTGGGAGTTTTCAAGTGGCCGACAAATCAACAACTTAGGATCAAGTCTTAGTTTTCATTCTATTTCTAGATATTTATATATCCTTTACAACATTTGTGTAAACATGGGCAAGAGCCACCGAGAAAAACGAAGATAAAGAACACCAGTAAAAGACAAAAGCAGGAACCAAAACCAAGACCTTTCTCTGACTTTGGAAAGATTGCCAATGGTTTGTTTCATCTTTATACTTTCTTGGCATGCTCTTGTTTGGAAATCTTGTGTTTCTGTTCTCTACTTCTACCTTTCAGTTTTTAAAGTCCTTTATCTAACCATTCCCTTTGTTTTCAGAAAGAGTTTCTTCATGTAACATTCCATAAATATGTATTGAGTATTTTAAAATGGATTTTGGGCTGTCTAAAATTTTCTTAACAGAAAATGAGTCTCACATATCAACTTGCCCTGTTGGCACACTCGGATATCACATAACAAACTTTAGTGATGGTGGCAGCAGAATAAATAAAACTTACCAGTCACTTTGATGAAGGAAGGACAGTCGACAGCAACAAGAAACCCAACCAGAAACCAGTCAACTAGAGACCAACTTGGACTTGTTCAAGAGGAAGGCAGTCAGTAGAAACCAATAAGGGCAGTCGGTAGAAACCAGATCGAGCTAGAGTGAAGATCAGATGTCAACGGACGGTAGTCGGCAGACAGTAAAAAGGGCGAGAGATGAGAGTGGAGAGTGGATAGTGGAGAACTGGAGATGAGAGATTGGGAGTCACGGGAAAGGGGAGACAGGAACAGCCGAACAAAATGGTAAAAATTAGAAAAAGGAATTGGGGATTTAGGTTTAGGAATTTTTAGGTAAAATTACAAAAATGCCTTTCGATTAGTTCGGTTAGACATTTTTCTAACCAAAACTGAACCTAATTCATTACACTAACCGAATTACTCTATCCAAATTAACCGAATAACCGAATTAACCGAATCAAAAAAATCAAACTCATTTTAGTGCGGTTCGGTTAGTCGGTTTCGGGTCCAATTTGCTCACCTCTACTAATAACCTGGAAAATGTATCATCTTATATTTGATGGTTAATGAGATGATTAAGATATTATGGATGCATGTGCCCTCATACTTAAATTCTATATGAACAGATTATGGAGTTTAACAGGCAGCGTCAAGCAGACTAGCCACGGGTTAGTTATGATGTTTTAATGCATGTTTCCTGCGTGTAGAGGCGGCAAACGTTCGTATGTTTTGAAAGGAGGTACGGTAGAGCTGATCTTGACAGTGACGAAGATGGAGGGGAAGATTAAGATACTTAAATTCACTACTCTTAAATGACACTGCATTTTATGAAGACGATTCTTTAAAGAACTTAGGAGAGTGTAAGATCAGCTAAGGTCTTGTAACTTACAAGTAAGCAACTGTAAAAGTTGTTTCAGTTTTCTTTCCTCTAGTGACATGCCAAATATAATCTGTCTTAGCATTCTTTGCAGGACCAACATGATATAGAATCAGATATCGATCTTTCAAGTTCTGATCATATTATCATTCGGGTGATCCTTTATTTTTTTTTTTAATAATGTTCATACGAAAGCTAACTCTGATGAAATTTTCACTTCCAGAATGGAGTGGGCTCTAGAAACTGTTAGTGTAAAATAAGGCTTAAAATAGAGGATATGAAAGAATAAGAGAAGAAAGAAAAGATGATAACATTTGATCATATGTTTCATTAAAATAAAACAAGGCTTATATACCTTGTGTACATGCGAAACACTTGTAAACATGTTTAACAAGTGTAAGTGTAGATTACATGCAAACTAACACGTAAGGGACATCACAAAAACAACATTAAACCTATAATTATAGTACAACGAAGCAAACTGACATTAACTAAGAAAATAAACTTAGTTGAGAGAAAAGCTCTTGCTGCATGCATGCAAGTATTACTTCTTAACAGTCGTCCATAGTACTTGCATCTTAAACATTCATTTTGCTTCTTAAGTACTCAAATCTTGGCTTTCCCAAAGTCTTAGTCATTATATCAGCTAGCTGCAATTCAAAACTACAATATTGAGCATTAACTTAACCTAACCTTTCAGCATATCTAATGGCATGAAATTTCACTTGGATGTGCTTGGTCTTTCCATGGAAAATAGGGTTCTTGGTGATAGCAATAGCTGATTTGTTATCTCCCATCAAGGGAGTAGGATGATTTTGTGGAAACTGCAAATCAGTGAGCATTTTTCTCAACCAAATTGCTTGGTTGGAAGTTGCAGCAGCAAATATGTACTCTACCTCAACAAGGGATTGAGCAACAATGGATGGTTTATGAGAGTTCCATGAGAAAACTCCATTACCAAGAGCAAAGATATAGCCTAAAGTACTCTTGGAATCATCTACATTTCTAGCCCAATCACTGTCAAAGTAGGTAATGAGAAAAAATTTTGGTTTTTTGGTATAATAGATTCCAAAGTTTAGAGTGCCTTTCAAATACTTGAGCACACGTTTCCCAACTGCAAGATGAAGATTCATAAGCTCTTACATAAACCTGGATAGTAAGCTCACAGAATACATAATGTTAGGTCGTGTTAAGCATATGTATAAGAGGCTTCCAATCAAACTTCTATATTAAGAAGGATCCTTTAGCTTGCTTTCACTATTCATTGAAAACTTTTCATTTACTGTAAGTGGTGTAGCTACAAATTTGCAATTAAGCATGTGGAACATTTTCATAACTTCATTGATGTATTTTTGTTGAGACAGAAATAAGCTTGCAATAGATTGCTTAATTTCTAAACCAAGAAAAAAACTCATTAATCCCAAGTCAGACATTTCAAACTCACTTTGCATCTGCTTCTTGAACAATTGCAAAGTAGTATCATCTCTTCCAGTAATCATTAAGTGATCCACATAAAGTGAAATAAACAATAGAGATTGACATTTAGACTTGAGTACATACAATGTAGCTTCATTGTTGCTTTTTGTAAACCTTTTAGAAACCAGATACACATCAATCTTGCTATACTAAGATCGTAGGGCTTGCTTTAAGCCATATAGAGCCTTATGAAGCTTGTATACTTTGTTTGGTTCATCCTTTACTTCAAATTCCTCAAGTTGATCTACATAGATTTCCTTTTCAAGAATTCCATTAAGCAAGGCAGATTTTACTTTGAGATGGAACACATTCCATCCCAAGGCAATTAACAAAGCTAATAATAGTCGAATTGTATCATACCTTGCAACTGGAGCAAATGTATCCTAATAATCTACCCCAAGTTATGGACTGTAGCCTTTCACCACTAATCGAGCCCTATGTATGTTGAGAATGCCATCATAATTCAGCTTCTTTTTGTAAATCCATTTAACTCCAATTATGTTTCTTCTTGAAGGTCAATCAACTAGTAACCATGTACCATTCTTGTTGATAATAATAAGCTCTTCATTCATAGCAGTTATTCATTCTAGATGCCTTGCTGCATCGACATAAGAAGCAAGCTCTTCAATTGCTGCCAAACTCTTATGATATATATCACTAAGTGATTGATTACCTCTGATAGGTTCATCATCAATATTTTGATCACCATCAAAATCAATTTTGGGAACAAAAAGGCTTATCCTTGATTTTTGAGACTTTAAAGTGTCTTGTACATCCTAATTCCAGCTTGCAGCTTCATTAAAGGACAAGTTTCTATTGACTATCATTTTTCTAGTTTTAGGAAAGTAAGCTCTGTAAGCTTTGGATTGAGTGCTATAGCTAATAATGATGGTTTTCTGAGCTTAATATTGTAATTTATCTCTCAAAGCTTTTGGAATATGTACATAACAAACACAACTAAACACTCTTAAGTGCTCTTTGAAGGTCGTTGATCAAACTAGACCTCATATGGTGATCTGCCATCTAATGCTTGAGTTGGAAGTATATTCTGTAGGTATACTATAGTAATACAAGCTTTAACCCAAAGTTTAGTGGGAAGATTCTTTTCAAACAGAAAAATTCTTGCCATATCAAGAATAGTTCTATTTTTTCTCTCACTTACACCATTTTGTTGAGGGGAGTAGGGTGCTAAAAATTGATGAGTAATGCCTGCAACTGCAAGAAACTCAATGAACTCATTTGAAACATATTTTCCTCTATTATTAGTTTTGAAAACCTTAATTTTGAAACCTATTTCCATTGCCACCTTAGCTTTGAATCTCTAAAATAACTCAAAGACTTTAGATTTAGCTTTCATAAAATATATCTAGCACCAACGAGTTCTGTCATCAACAAAAATAAGATAAAATCTGTTGCCATTCAAGGAGCCTACTTTCATTGGTCCTACTACATCTGAATGGATCAAATTAAGTTTGTTTTTAGATCTATTGCTACTTGTAGATGGAAAAGGCTTTCTTGAAAGCTTAACATATTGACAAGCACTACATACAGATCCTTCACCAATCAACTAAAGTAAGTTCCTTAAAGAACCAAAAGCACTAACCTGTTTGAGACCTTTGTAATTGAGATGGCCAAAGTGTTTGTGCCACAAATTTGTTAGATTTGAATCTGATTCACTTGCTTATAGGCATAGCTAATCAACAAACATAGTGAAACACCTTTTTTGCATTGGTATTGTTGTTAAATAAGAACCAGATGCATCAAATATAACACAAGAATTATTTTTAAATAGTAGTGCATAATGATTTTCAACTAACTGTCCAACACTCAACAGATTAAAAGTAATTGAAGGTACTAAGATAACTTCAGATATATACTTGGGACCTGTGGAAGTATGAACTTGAATTGTACCTTTGCCAACAATAAGAAGATAAACTCCATTTCCTATTTTGACCCTTAATTGGTAGTTCTTATCTAAGTTGACAAAAACAGCTTCAGTTGGAGTAACATGGTTAGAACTCCCACTGTCCAGTAACTATTCATGATTCTTAAAATCATTCACTAAATTTTCAAGAGCCATGAATAGAGAATCTTCGGGTTTATTAGCAATCTCAAATGTATGAAGAGCTTTATCTATAGTAGAGGATTTCTTCTTACATACCTTCTCTACATGCCCTATTCATTACAAGCTTGACACTTAGCATTTGATTTGAAACCAACACTGTTCTTTAGGGTGATTTCTTTTTTTTTTACAGTAAGTACACATTTTGAACTTATTTTTCTTGGTTGAAGATTGACCAACATGTGAAGACTTCTTTTGTTTATTACTAGTGATTTTCTTGCTATGAGAATCTGCATTTGTTTTCCCTTTACTTGTAGCAGACAATGCATTCTCCACATTAGATTCCAATCGAACTGACCTTTTTTGCTGAGTGGCTAGGAGTGCACTTACCAACTCAAATACTATAAGGTCTGATAAGATCTTAGTTTGTTCTATTGAAATGACTATAACTTCAAACTTCTCAAGTAGGCTGATGAGAATTTTTTGAACAAAATGAGTCTTAGTCAAGTCATCTCCAAGCAGTCTCATTTGATTTACCAAGTGATTGACTTGATTAACATAGTTTTCAACAGATTGTGACTCTTTCATTTTGATAAGTTCAAACTCTCTTTGAAGATTTTGAGCTTGCATTGGATTGGTTTTAGTTGTCCCCACATAATCTTCCTCAAGTTTAGTCCATGCTTTTTTGCAATTTTGCAACTCATGATCCTGCTGAATGCTTTCTCAGACATAGCAACTTGAATAAAGGATAAAGCCCTGTATCGATTTGTAACTTCTTCAAAGTACTGTTTAATTAGATTTATTATTGCATTATCCTTCAATGGAGCAGGTTCTTTTTTAGTTTCAATGGTTGTCCAAAGGTCATAACCTTTGAGAAAACCTTCTATCTTGATGGTCCAAACTTGATAATTTTTGCTATCAAACATAAGTGAAGACACATAAGTAGCTCAAAATGAAAACATACTGAAAATGTTGGGAGATGAGAACAAAGAATGAAGAAAAATTTTTAGTTTTTCAAGTCCAATAAGATCTTAAAAGTGCTCTGATACCATGTTAGTGTAAAGTAAAGCTTAAAACAGAGGATATGAAAGAATAAGAGAAGAAAGAAAAAAAATGATAGGATCTGATCATATGTTTCATTAAGATAAAACAAGGCTTATATACCTTGTGTACATATGGAACACTTGTAAACATGTTTAACAAGTGTAAGTGCATATTATATGTAAATTAACATCTAAGGAACAACACAAAAACAATATTAAAACTATAATTATAGTGCAATGAAGCAAACTAACATTAATTAAGAAAATAATCTTAGTTGAGAGAAAAGCTCTTGCTACATGCATGTAAGTATTACTTTTTAATAGAATCTAGTTTTGCATGGGTGAATGAACTGAAGTAAGATAGAACCAACTATTCACGGTTATTCCCAATATTATTACTCCCACTTGATGTGTTCAATTTACAAGCAGTTCATCATCTTATGAGTCAACATAAGACTTCTTGAGAATATGAGTAGTCATTATATTCATGATATTTGTAACATCCCACCCTTGGGATGCTAACCCAATGAAAAATTATTTTGCTAGTTAAAGTGATTATGGATGTTGGTATGTAAGAAGATATGTGGAATTGAAGGTGGTGATGTGGGAAGTAAAATAATATCTTAATAATACAAATAATATTAATTTTATGTTAAGTGACAAAAGACGACGTAATGTCGGAAGACAATTTTGAGGAGTTGGGCTTGGTCAAAGTGGGGGAGACTAAGAAGAATTTTAAGGAATGGAGCATTGTTGGGAGTCCACATGTTGTTATTAAATAAGGTACAAAAGTAAATATATATTTAAATATTATGGATATAATTTTGTGGAATGCGAATTTGATACTTTATTTGTATATGAGTTAAGGAGGAATAATAGAAGGAAATTTAAGTTAAAGAAGTAGTTGAAGGATTTAATTGTAAGGAAATAACAAGTAGAGAGATGAAATTTAGATTAGCTGAAGTAAGAGAGCCTTTGTACAAATAAACCATTTGCAACATTAAATAAATATATTAAAGAGAAAACTTGAAATTTTACATATGCAATTGGACTAAAGCATGAAACCATAGGTTAATACCCATCAGAAACTTATTTAAACCAACAAATATGGACTAGTAAGGGACATATATGTCCCCCACCATGTGATGGGATTTAACATGCAAATAAATTCGGGGGATGGAGGCATAGAAATTGACTAATACACAGGGCTTGAGACTTGGGTAATTCCGCCTGCCTTGAAGGTGCATTGCATGGCTTTCCTTTCATTTTTCTGCCAACTTGGGAGCCCCCACATCCATTTCTTCAAGGCTTTCGCCACTAACATTTTTGGAAAAAAACCTGAGAGCAGTTCTCTAAAGTCGATGTCTAGGAGAGAATAAAGATGGAGGTAGGAAGGACTAGGAAGACTTTTGACATTTTTAAAACTCGAGGCCTCCATTGAATGGGAGCAAGTGAATAACGTTAAAGCTAGGCAAGCCCCAAGCTGTGGCTGTCACTATATTTTGAAGAAATTCAAGCTTTCCATATTCAAGCTTGAAGTTGGAATTTTAGTAAATTTTGGAGTTTTGCTGGAGCAGTGCATAAATTGTTCTTTGAACGAGATTAATCCATATTAAGGTAAGATAATTAGGATTTTATTTCTTAAATTGATTACTTAGGTACTTATGGGTTGAAGATGATGATTGTGTGGCTAAACTTACAATTTTAATATATATGCATAATGTTGTTAAGGTGTCACAAGGAGGTGTAGAAATGTTGCTGAAAATTTGTCAAACTGAGGCATAGAACTAAACAATTATTAAGTTGATATATATATATATATATATATATATATATAATTTGAAGTTTGATTAGTAGCTTATTGTTGGACAGAATGTACAAGTTGAGTAGCACTAGAAATGTGCTAANAATAAGAAACTTAAACTAAATTAATTAAGTTAGTATATATATATATATATATATATATATATATAAATTGAAGTTTGATTAGTAGCTTATTGTTGGACAGAATGTACAAGTTGAGTAGCACTAGAAATGTGCTAAGCTAATGTGTGATGTGAACATTTCTAGGGACTGTTGAAATGATGTTTTTATTGCTAAACAAGGTTGCTGGACGAATGGTAATTAGCATTGTCGAGGTTAAGGGATTCTTTTAAAGTTTGGATGCTAGTATTTTGAAAGTGCAGCCGTCTTTGGTCGAATCAAGCTTAAGTTAAGGAAGATTGCTTAGTGATATTGGTGAGAAATCCCACCATTCAAGGTGAGTGGGCGTTAAATTTCAAAATTATATTCCTATAAATATTATATATGTTACATTTGATAATTAACGAAATTGTAGAAAGTATGAGTTGGTAGAAAGCCCTAGGTTGTTTATGATTGTGCCAAGGATTTTAAATCCTTTTTTCTCTATATTGTTCATAGGTATATATCTACCTGCTTTAAAATATAGGGAAACAAACCTTTGACTAGCTTTTCACTTCAAAATCATGCATGACAAGCTTATGTGATATTTAGGCCAATGGCCATTACTCGATTCATGGGATTTGATGATAAATTATCGATTTCACTTGGCATGCTAATTTGATAGATATGCCATGCCTTGAAATAAATTATGCACAATATTCGATTTATGATTATATTGTTTTTGATCTATCATGCTTTACAAATGCATTAAATTGCAATGATTTTCATTTTAACATGATTAAGATACTCAGAGATAGGACCTGTTACCACAGCAGGTTAAGTGTGGTCTTTATGCACAAAGTAGTGATTGTTGATTATCGATATTTGATTGTAAAAGCGGACCTGAAGCCCCGATTCATATAGGGTGGTGTGGGTAGTTCCCACGAGTAGATAAAGAGGGACTTGAAGCCCCAGTTGATATTAGGTGGCATGGACAGTTCCCACGAGTAGGTGATTATGTCTTAGAGAGTAAGCCTAAGGGCTATATTAAACCTACTCGAAGATGATGCCAACTTGTTGATTTTTATAAAACATGGCATGGCATTAACGTTTGAAATTTAATTTTAAATGGCGAGTGAAATTTACATATCATTGGTGACTACTTATTTTGCATTTTATGTTGAGATTTCTCATTTATGCTTGCCATTGAATTTATTGTTGAAAGGATATAGAAGCTGAAAGATTTTTCCTACATGCTAAATATAACTATTTTCATATGTATTTACTTATGATTCATTATTCTTAAGACTTGCAAGGTATAAAAATCTCTCAGTTTAATGGAGTATGTTTTTGACACTTATTCTTGAAATTATAAATATTTCATCCTTATGTTTGTTTCCACTCTCCGCTTGCTCACGGCGCTGATGATCACTGAGTCTGTGAGACTCACCAACGTTATTTAAGGTGCAGATAAATAGATAGTTTGGAACATCATTGGCGATGAATCTTTTTACAGCTATGTAGGTACTGGCATCTCCTAGCTTTCTTTGCGTCGCTCCACTGTCTAGTCGCCGAGTCGTTTTAAAATTGTAATAAATAATGTGTCTAGAACTATTTTGAATCTAAGATCTTTAAATATTGTAAATTAAAAATGTGGAGTTGTGTCATCGAAACACTTTGAACTATTGCTTGGTTATTATTATTTCGATGTGAATTATAGATGAGATAATGATATTGATGATTGACAAATTTAATTGGAGCAATAATGAAAATGTGAGGAAAATAAATATAGGCAAAATAAAATGCTTAGAAGGCTAGCTGGGTTGTGTAAGCTTGCTCATATGACTTGTGCGTCGATAACGGCCGAATGAGTGGGTCGTTATAATATTGCTGTATAAAGATTATCTTTTTATAACAATTTCTATTCATGCTTGCTGTTTTAGTACATTGCTTGTTTTTATGTTAACATATTAACTACATTTTAAATAATTCTAGTTTTACATGTAAATAATATTTTTTATCAAATTAAATTCAGGTTGAGCTCAAGGTTAAAATATAAAACTCAATTCAACATGAATCAAATTTGACATTCAAGTTTACAATCAAGTTCCAGTTTAAGTATGTTATCGTATTTACTTGATTTGATTCAATTATACCCTTAATGCAAAAAATCAAAGAGTTAAATAAAAAGGAATAGTGGTTGATTTGGATGGAGTTACTATCCAAAAATCCCATGGCATTGGCAGGTAGAAGTAGTACTAAGTAGTAAATAGGTAAGTTGAAAGAAGAAGAAAACGTTGTCGTACAAGTAATAGCAGCCCAGGTCCAAGATGCAGTCTAGGCCGTTGATCTGTGTACTCTCTATGGGTATTTACGTAATTTAGTAAAAAGCCCAGTCACGTGATCATCCGTGATCCTCTTTGTTTTTCCCCTTCCCGCCTGGCCAGTTCACTTTCAAACTAAACTCAGAAAACGGTCGTCCCAACTTAGAATCATTTTCCTTTTCTCCCGATACACTTGACTTTGAGACTTTCAGTTGAACTTTAACCGTCAAATCTTCGTAGACCCCATCCAATCATTACCTTCCACATTTCCACCCCCGACCCAAATACCGTAAAGTTTGAGGAAGAAATTAGACAAATGGAGAGCGATCTCTTGGAAATCTCTGGAGAAGACGACGATTCGTTGCTTTTACAGCACGCTCAAGCCCAAACTGACGACGTTTTGGCCTTCAACACTTCCTATTTCTCTTGCTCCCCTCTCCATTTCCCCAGATCTAATCCCCTAGGTTAATTCCTTTTTTTTTTTGCTTTAAGGTTTGGTTACTCTTTGTTTATAGATTGAAAATGGCCCTAATTTTTGTTTTTTTGCAGATGAGAAAGCCAAAAACCCTAGTTTTTCGTCGAGTATTGGCAAAGAGAATATTAACAATAATGCGAGTAAATCAGAACTTCCAAAGCTAAGCTTGGATCCACAGCAAATGAAGAGGAAGAAAAAAGGTGGAGGTTATAATTTGAGGAAAAGCTTAGCTTGGGACCGCGCTTTCTTTACTGAAGAAGGTAATGATTCAACTTTTTTGGATTTTTGTTGGTTTTGTTACTTAAAACAAATGAATTGAATATATATACTATAATATAATATAATAAATATTATATATATATATATATAATACTTTTTTATTCATANTATATATATATATATATATATATATATATATATAAATGTGTGGTTTATATATATATAATTATTATATATATATATATTTTATATTATTATATTTATGAATTTTTCTTTTGTGTTAGGTGTTTTGAATTCGACGGAATTATCTTTGATTAGTGGGGATTTTGGTAATTTGAGCGGGGAGAAATTGTCGGTTATAGAAGAAGAGAGGATAGAATCGTTATCCGGTGATTCACCTGATTTGCAGGCACTAGAGAATAATTTATTTAAAGAGTTGCCTTTAAATAATAGTAATAAGAATGAGCAGAAGAAGATTGGTAGCAGCTTATTGCAGAAGAGTTCAGGTTCAGCCGCTCGTTCTGCGGTTAGTTAGTTCTCCATAAATTTACATGTATAAGTACGTTTGGTTTCCTTCTTTCTGAAATGAAAGTAATTTGTGATTCTGTTAAATATGAATTTGCTCAGGTGAAACAAAATGTTCTTTCAGTTCTTGATGTTAATAGAAGTGGTTCCAAGCGTAGCGGTTGTCCAAGGCCTGTTATATCATCTGCATATCCTTCTTCTTAGTTATGGTTTCGTTGAATTGTTCAGTATTGGCATATTTTTGTGAAGGCTTATTTTGTTTACTTGTATCTTTATGTATATGCCTTTATATAAGAGTTTACCTTGACTTTTTCAAACTCTTAAAAGACCTGCAAATGTGAGAACAACAAAGGCAGCAGCAAAAGAGCCAATAATTTCTAAAATACCTGTCCCAAAGCCAGATTCCTTAGTACTTTCTACAACTGCCAAGAGCGCCTCGAACATAAATAAAGCAAAGGGGAATCAGAGTGCTCAAGCAGGTAACTGGCACATATAAAACTTTTTGGAAGTCCTGCTTGGTTTCTATTTGTATGTTGCATTAAATTCTTGGGGGTTAAATCAAACTACATTGTATAAATTTGTATTGGTTAAAGTTTGGCATGAGTTCTTGACATGAATATCTTTGTTTGTTTTTCATTTTCATTATGCTTTTATATTCTGGTATAACATATTATTTTTTAATTTAAATTTCACATTAGTGTAAGATGCATTTTGATATATTTGTATCTGGTTGGTTTCTTTTCTCTTACAGCAGTCAATGCCCACAGAAACATTGGATTGTCGGGTTCCAATAGAAGTGCTAGAAGCACTCAAAATGATGCAAAGTCTAATCTTTCTAGTAGACCTCAAAACACAAAGTCCTCTGCTCAACAGGCTAAAAGAAATTTGGTGAGACTAAAGCTTTTGGAAGTCATAGGAATTAAAAGATGATAAACAATTTTGTGCTTCATTAGTGTTTCTTTTGAAACTAAGAAAAACTTTCTTTTTATCTTCTATTTTTTCTTTTCTATGTACAGGGAAGCTCAGCATTGGCAAGTCATTTATCAACCTATTTACAGCATCCATCAGTTACCAAGGCACATAATGGCTTAAAGGGCAACCAAGATCCTGTTGTGGCTGCTGGTCATGGATGTACTAATAATGAAGCTGGTTCCAGCAAAATTACTTCTCTTCCTCAAAGTGGTTGCCGTATTGGTGGAAACACTCAATATGCACAGCCACGAATAGCAAAACCATCTGGTTTACGGATGCCTTCACCATCGTTGGGATTTTTTTCTCAGGTATGTTAACCATACTTAAATGTCAGTAAAGTTTTATGTATTTAGGAATGCTTAAAAGCATCACCGGGGTTCTTCCCTCTCTCTTGTTGATTCATGATCTTGTTTTGCAGTCAAAGTCTAATGCTTCACAGAATCCACAGAGTAGTACTCAACCATGCAATAACCCAAAGTCTAATATTCCTAATCTGCGGAAGCTTGGTGTCTTCAATTCTATTTGTGAGAGCCCCACTCCACCTATGAAAGTACCTGTAGTGAATAATGGCGTAGCAGCAACAAAAAATGGAAGTATGTCAAGTACAGAATCCTCTGTTCCATCAAGTGTTAATTCTTTATGTGAAAATATCAGACCCAACTTACAAATGCCAAGGGTGGAAGTGAAGGGTATCTGCAATTCTGACAACCATGAATTGATGAATAATCAGCAACAATTGCACGCTATTGACAGTGGTCTTAATCAGCAAATTCAAAATGTAGGATTGCAGTGTACTGATTACAAGTTACTCTTGCAAAGTCAATCCTCTGAACAAGTGAACTTAGATTATAAGAGGAGTGAAGATCTGGTTGTCCCCCAAAGTCCAGATCAGCATGGGGATGCATCTAAAGATTCCCATTTTATCTCTCATTGTAGCCTGCAAATAAAAGGAGCCTTGAAGACTGATGTTGGCAACCAACTTTCAGGAAAGAAACAGCATAATTCATTGACTGAGGATTTTGATCTCTTTCCACAGTTGCATTCTAGTGATATGAATAGTAATAATATACATGGTTCTTCAAAAGTAAAAGGTGATCAAATAAGCAGCATGCCTGATAGTCATGGGCAACCAAGCGAACAAGTTGAACAGGCAAAAGCTTGCACCTTTCATGATGATCAGATAATTAATGAGATTGAGAGGCCGCATATTAATGATAGTGATATGCTCAAGGAGGGTGAAGATTCAGAAGAATTTCTTAGTTATAATAGTGTGCAGAGTAATGGTATTTGTCAAAAAGTCGGAGATTGCAGTGCCAGTGAATTAGAAATGTCCAATGGTCTATCTCACTATAGAGAGGGAATCCAAGGAAAAGATGGTTCTGGTGAGTCTGTTGATTTTAATCTGAAATCAAATGCGGGAGATGCACAAATGCATTCTTTCAAGTGTGACCTATCTCTTGAAAGCAGCAGTAGTCTCCTGAATGATTCAGAGGCAGATAATCAGCAGTTACTTGTAGATGATGTAAATGAAAAACTAGTTGAACAGCCACCTCTTCCAGATCCAGGCATTGTAGTGGAAAGAGTCTTTCAGGATAAGTATGGATCACATTCAACTGATTGCTTATCACATGGGGAAATCTTCTCTTCTGAAGAGGTTTTAGCTGAAAGCAATCTTCAAAGTGTTAAACATGTAGCATCAGAACTAGCTGATGCCTTTCAAAGTGAATCAGGAAATTCAGGTGCTCCTTGTTTGATACCGCCTGCATTGCAGAAGGGTGGTCATGAGATGACTGATGTGGTTGAGTGCCTATATGTGGAGCATGCGGTCTCAGTTTCTACTGATACACAGTGCAACTGTGACATTAATCTCCTTTGTGAACCCACATCTGAGGGAATAGAAAGGATCAGTGAAGATCAAGTAACTGGATCAATAACT
Organism: Theobroma cacao; assembly: GCF_000208745.1. Classification (NCBI taxonomy): domain Eukaryota; kingdom Viridiplantae; phylum Streptophyta; class Magnoliopsida; order Malvales; family Malvaceae; genus Theobroma; species Theobroma cacao. Next base: position 32,260,688 of record NC_030858.1, read on the forward strand.
GCTTGTGATATTGGTGTCAGTAATGACTGCCAAAGCAGTGCAGATCTTAACGGTAGTGAAATTGATAATTACCAGTCAATAGTACATCTTAGCCCAGTAGTGCAATTTAAAGGTTATTCTGCAATAGATGATATCATTGACCTTAAAAGTGTTGAAAGCAAGCAATACGATTCGTCTGCAAAATATAATTCTGCCATTTGTGAGCCTGAAGAAAAAATCACTTCTTGTCATATTGATGCATCATCTATGCTCACCAACTCATTGCTTGATAAAAAAAATGACCATGAAAAGTCTATGGCCCAAGCTGAGCTGATACAGTCCTCCTTTGAAGCTTGTAAAGCATCCCAAGAGAATCAGATTCCAGAGGCATATCACGGCCTTAAGTCTGTGGAGGGAAAATTTGTCGAAGAGTCCCATAATTTGGACAGTGATAAGCTTGTAGATGTCAGTCCCAAAGATAAAGGTTCTGTTGGATTAGTAGTGGAAGGTCCTTTTGATCTGTCTCTGGTAGAATGCATAGATGAAACAAATGAATTATGTGCTGCCGTAGCTAATGAGATGACTACGAGATCTTTTGAGGAACATGCACATTCGCAGTCCTTTGATAGTATTCCACTTGAGAGCTGCAAAAGTAACCTTTTCACTTCTGCAGAAATTAACAATTACGCAATGGTTGTTGAGGATTTAAATGAACCTCCTGAGCTTCGAAATGTTGTCATTGTTGAACAAATTTTGTCAGACAAAATTGGATTGTCTGTGAATGAGGAAGTGTCAAGCTCTGTCAAGATTAAGGTGTCAGATGACAATCATGATTGTTATAATGATATGATCTTCAGGCCTGACAGTGAACAAAGTGGCCAAGCAACCTCGTTGAATTTTGATTTGTCTTCATTGAGTGAAGATCAAAATTCTGGGGCAGGAAATACCTGCAATTCACAGGCATTTTTCTCTTTGAATGAGGAATCAACATCGTCAATCAATGCAAATCAGACCTCTTCAAGTGGAATTGTCTTACAGGAAGAAGTGAATAGATTGGAGACAAGTGTGCCACAGGAATTAAACAGTGCTATGATCCCCATGGAAGCTGGGGGTGGAACAACTTTTAAGTAAGCACCATTCTTTATTTGCACTGTATTTGTCTATGGTTTCAGCTAACTCCTATGCTTTTTGAGAACTTTTAAATGTCATTAGAGTTTCAGAAAAGTGCTCAAGTCTGACTTGTTTTATGGCAGTGAGAAAACCGGGAATGACAAAAAACAAGATTCTCCCATAGTGAAGCCTCCTCTGAATGCTGTTCCATCTTCTGATGAATGGTTAGCTGCATTTGAAGCTGCTGGAGAGGAATTAAACACTGCTGTGATCCCTGTGGAAGCTAAGGGTAGAACAACTTCTAAGTAAGCATCTTACTTAGTTCAACCTCAAAACACATTTTGCACTGTATTTGTCTATGGTTTCATCTAACTCCTATGCTTTTTGAGAATTTTTAAATGTCATAAGAGTTTCAGAAAAATGCTCAGGTCTGACTTGTTTTATGGCAGTGAGAAAACTGGGAATGAAAAAAAACAAGATGCTTCTGTAGTGAAGCCTCCTCCGAATGCTGTTCCATTTTCAGATGAATGGTTAGCTGCATTTGAAGCTGCTGGAGAGGTATTTTATTTATTTATTTTTTCCTTTTACCCCATGAAGCTGAAGGCTCATGTTGATGAGCGTAGCATTAAGCAGGAAACCAATAGAGAGTAGCATTAAGCTGTTTAGTTGAATAACTATACCTAAATTGTAAGTTGAGTATAGACTTGAAAGAAAATCTGTTTATGTTTTACCACTTCTAGTTTCATTGAAAACTCATTGCAAAAATACTTTTTAAAAATGTGTTTAGCCATATTTAATAATGCCTTTCTTCACTCAGGAAATTTTAACAATGAAAAGTGGTGCTGTACAACATTCACCCAAGGACAAGTCTCTGCCTGAGCCTGGTCCATGGTCCCCGGTATGGTTCTACTTCCTGTACAAGATTTGAATTGCTATATAATGTTGTCTTTTTTCTGGTTGTGAAAGCTGAACCAACTGATCAAATATAAAGGCGTTTCTTTTAAGTATCAAGTTGCCAAAATGTAATGAAAGTATCAGACTCATCTCATTGGTCCAAAGGCTACATTTCTGTTGATTGTTGCTACCTCCTTTTTCATTCTTCCGATTTTTCTATTTCTTGCAGAAGAATTTCATTTTTGCTGCCCCTAATTCTTCCTATTTTTCATATTCTTTTGCTCCTCTACAGCATTTTGTTCCAACCGGGCCCCCTGGGGTAACTGCTAGGATTATACTATAAACATGCACCAAGAGTTTAATCTTGACATGGACCAATTGGGATTATTGATGTAGTAAAGATGTTATGAACTCATTTAAACTGATGCTTTTCGCATTGTTTAGTGATATCAGTCATTGTTGAAAGTCCTGGCTTGGGACCTAAAATTTTTTCACCTGTAATGTGCAACTAATGCTGAAAGATGATGCGATTTTCAGGTGAGAAGGAAGAACAATCAAGGGATTGGACCATTTGATTGCACAAAATTTACAAACACAAACATCCCACCTGGTCCTGAGTAGAGGAGGCTGAGGCTCACCTAATCATCCGGTTTTTTACGGCTAACAAAAGTGACAATTCTACTATCACGCAACACCTAACCAAGGTTTGAGCAAATATATAAATATAAATGCCACAATTCTGGCATATTTCAAACTTCTTTTGTATATGTATTATTTCAGTTAGATCAGTTTTCAACTAGACTTAACTGTAAATTTGTACTGCTGACCAATCAAATTTTCCTATGATCTCCAGGTGAGGGATTGACAACTTCACCATTCTTTTCTTTGGCCCTCTGCCTTTTTGATTTTTTTATAAAAGTCTTACTAATTAATATGGATTCTCTAAAAGCAATTTGTTTCTAATAATAATTGCATTAGAGTCTTTTTTTGAAAATAAAAAAAAAATTGGGTTGAATATTTCGTTTTTCAAGTGAAAAAAAAATTATTAGGTATAAAGATTAAAGTTTTGTTGTGATTTGATTTATGTTTAAGTCTGATTAATGAAACGTTTGTAAAAAAGAAAATAAAACCTTGGCTTGCATTCTTGGTAGTTTATGCAGTCTTCCTCGGTATTTTTCTTCAACTTTTCGGTAGCTTACTGTTTACCATAAAGAAAATTGGAATATGAACGTCCTCTTCATATAGGAAAGTGCACCGCTTTTCTACATAAAATAACAGGTTTTCTTGATTTATTTCTTTCTATTTAAATATTTTAGTCTCTTCAGTTGATCCTTGCCACGCAAGTCTTTCAGTCTTCCTTTCTTGATTTCACTGTTATCTCTTTTCCCAGCATCCAAGGCTGTTTGTGCCATGGCACTGGCTTCAGAGCTTACCCTTAAACAACTTCAAGACTTTCACAATATCGACCGCCTGGCATATACTAGACTGGTAATAGGCCTAGGCTTCGACCTTTTCCCATCCATGAAAATCGTTGCCTTTTGGAATTTTCTTGAAAGAAGAGGCTTCAAGCATTTCGTCAAGAACCTCCAACAATTACCTGATCCATTGCTGTTTTCTTTAGCCAAAGAGGCCATAATGTTCTTACACTGCTTATACCTTTCTACTCAAGAAATCTTTCCAAGAGTCCATAGGGATTTCCCTGTTACGAGTAAACTCGTTGGTCAACATATCTCGTTGGCTTATCTTCTTAAGAACAGGGAATGCGCCAAAAGAATGATTGAGGATTTCGTGGAAGATGTGTGCCGATTAGCATTTTGCGATATTGTTCTAACACGTTTGGCTCGCAAGAAATCTTCAAAATCTAACAGTGCATTACAATGCCAAACTCCTCATGGGGGAAAAATGCAACAGAAAGTGGCTACTGTGACAAAGGACAAGGCTAGCGTTGGTTCAGAAGATCGAACATTGTTCATGACCTTCTCCAGGGGACATCCTGTTATAAACCAAGATCTTCATGGTTTCATTGTCAGGAAATTTGGCGAATGTGTGGAGGCAATCTATATGGATAAAAGCCCGCTCCCTCTGTTTGCTTGTGTTGTTCTGAAGTCACTCTCGGACATGTCGATGATTCTTGGGGGCAAGAAGTTGGTGAAATTCTTCATTAATGGGAAACAAGTTAGGGCTAGAAGATTTGTCTCAAAAAGTGTGGAGCAGTCTCGATGCACAACAGCAAGAGCAACAGGTATTCCTGAAAGGCGACTTAGCAGTTTTTGCTAGACGGAAGATCATACTGTATTGTACTAATTTACTGCTAATTACTAATAGGTGTTTGCCGATAGAAGAAACTGTTTAGACAATTGCTAATCTACGTCAAGTTTTCTAAAATGAGGGAAAAAAAAAAACGAGAACATTCTTTTGTAGCTTGTTTGGTTTCTGATAGAAGAGCCGACATACCAATATCCACTGATTCAATGGATATATACGAAAGGGCCAATCGTGCAGAGTTGCTTTAGTAAGGTTACACTTAAAGGAGTATTATGATTTTGTTGTGTGTTTCTTTCTTGGTATAACACCATGTCCCTGGAAACCCCCAGCCCTCTGTTTCTTTGCACTGTAATGGCTTATGGCTTGATGGCAATAATATAAGACAATCCCGAAGCTGATAATGTTAACCAAGACAGGCATTGTACTCAACAGACAGTTGCCCATCAATTGTCTAGCCCAGTATACAATTTTAGACACCCTTACCACAAGTAATCTTCAATACATGTTATCTAGCCTCCAGTTATTCCTGTGTCCAAATTACTATAAAAACAGCTTAAGCTAGACTAGCTTGAATCTATTTGCTACTCAACAGGAGGACATCCAATAACCAGTTTCATAGTAGTCAAAGAAAGAGGAAAATCGTGATATGAATCAATGCAGTTTTGACTTGGGAAATGAAATAGCAGCAGAAATATCCACAAACCCAACATTGGCACTGTGGATGTTGTGTATATTTGGATAAGATTACCATTACACATTTCTAATTGCATTTAGCATTTCATTTTCTTCCACATCATCATTGCTTTTAAATTGTCATTCCCATTCCCCTCCATTACTGTTTGATGGCCTAGAAAAAATTGAAATGCTTCTCCAATTCCAACAAAAATCTAGGGAGAGCCCGACATAGACTTACACATGACCATGTTCCAAGCTCTCATCAGTCGCTTCACCTTCAGCATCATTTCTCAGCGTTACAACTCTCATTGTTGCCTTTATTCCCTTCTTCCAAACTCTGATACTTATAACACTTGGCACAGATAAGAAAATAAAGAAAGTTAAACATTTGCATGACGGCAAACATCAAATAGACATTTCCCAGCCTTCCCTTGTTTATATCGTCTGGTAACCATGCAGTGACCGTGCGAACTAGATCAATTACGGCAGTGCTTAAATAATAGGCAATTCCCACCACTACTGAAATCATTGCAGTTGCTGTGCTCCTCAGTGGCTTTGGAAATTCTTGATAGTACAGTGTGACTTGTCCTGGATAATGGAATGATTCTCCAACTCCAACCAACACTAGCTGTGGCACCAACCACAGGACCAACATAGGAACAATGGACCCTGGATGGTCTGAAACATGGTGAATTTGAGCAAATTTTAACCTTTTTGATTCGATCAGGGCAGCAACAGCCATCCCTGTCATGTTAAACACGTGGCCAAGTCCTATCCGTTGAAGGGGCATCAGTGATCTGTGAGTTATCTTCTGCCACATGGGAAAAAGGAACCGGTCGATGAAAGTGAGATTGATGGCAGTTGAGGTTAGTATGAATACTATCATGGATCCTGCTGGGACTTTTAAATTTGGTCCAAGATGGCGGTCCAGGGTTAGAGCTTGGAGGATTGTCAAGGTACTTACAACTGGTAATGTGGTGCACAAAATAATGCCACTTGACAACAATGGGAAAATTCTTAACAGGGTTTTCAGATCCTCAACTTGTTGTACTGAGCACAACCTCCATGATTTTGCAATTGATCCATCCACCTTGGTGTCTCCTTCAGTTTCCAATGCGGCGTGGTTTAGAAACCTGCATTGCTTAATTGGTGCCATGTCATCAAATAATGTAATAAAGTCACTTCCTAGACTTAGGTGAATTGGTATATTAAATGATAATTTAAAGACAGATTTGAGAATTTTGGCATAGGTTTAGAATTAATTTAACATTCCCATCAGTGTATATCTTCCTTATACAATAGAAGAATCTATAGCTTGGAATTGGCATTGAAATCAAGATTTGCTTAAGATATTTTAAATGAATAATTAGCATCTTTGGTCAATCTTTAACTTTTAACAGGGAAATGTTCAAAATGAATATATGTATAAGAAATAATCATACCCGAAGCTTTTAGTAGGCATTGAATATCTCTTGTCCATTTGTCCATCTTTGTGATGGTAGTAATCTTCAGCTCTGCATGAAAGAGGAACCTTCCTCTTGAGAAAGGTTGAAACAATGACACGAGCCAAGCTTGTAAAAGGGCTCCCCTGAGGCTTCACATGTCGATAATAACGTTTTCCTAACAAGAAAATGGCTAATCCAACAACGTTGACTGCAACACATAGGCAGTATCCTAATGCCCAACTTACATTTTCCTCAATATAAACAATTACTGTGGCACCTAATACCATTGAGGTATACAAAGTGACAGCAAACCAATTGAAGAAAACCCTTTGATCCTTGGGATTCTCAAATTGATTAGCCCCCATAGCTGCAATGGTAAAGCGAGTGCCTGCCACCCCTATAGATGCTAGTGCTATGCCTGAATAAAGGACAGAAAATTGAACTTTTGACGGGGTTGGGCACATGCTTGATCCATTTTGACATGGTTGAGGCTTCAAGGGTTCAAGCATAGCTGTTAAGGCAATGAGGATAATCCCCTGCAAATGCAGTGGAAATTGATATTAGGAAAGCTGCTTCAACAAAGGATAACTCCTTTTCACAGTTGAAATCAATTTAACAACCATAGCATCTTAGAAAGTTTTATCGTTATCTTCATTATTAGATAACAATAGAACTTTCTAATAAATATTCCTACAGGCTACAGCAACAATTTTGAACCATCTTTAGCTATTAATTGCAAATCACCCTACTGTGAGCCTATTCCAACAGAAATGGTATAGTCCTGTAGGTTTGTTCTAAAAGGTTCCAGTTGTTATGTGGCTTATGATTCACACCTATTTAATAGACCAGGTGAACTGGCTAATTATGGAAAGGATTCAAAGATGCCAAGGCAAGAAACATGACATCCATAAATATCAAAGTTGATAAGCTCCATCTTGTCAACAGAAAAGAATAAACAAAAGACAAACTCTTAACATATTGTCAGATTAACAAATTTAGTCAAAAGATGAGTTAAAAACTTTTCCATCCAATTTTCCAAGAGAACCAGTAGCATACATCACTATATTAGTATCTAACATTCGAAGCCGGCTTGTGTTCTGTTTTCATGCTTTAACTGTAAGTATTTTACTACTTACATAACAGAAGCCAAAAGGCAACACAATTCTCTTTTCTTCATTTCTACCAGTGCTTAATATCATGATATGCATTTGAAATTGTGTAATGACTGATATATAGCATCAGTATGGTTAGCCACATAGTAGAGAAAGGCATTGTCATTCTTGTTTATTGTTCAATTAGTTTAACTGTTTTGGTGTCAAGGAAGGCTATTACCAGGACAGAGACGAGAGAAGACATCCAGATGACAGAATAGCATCCTAAAATGGAATCAGCAAGGATTGCTGCAATCACTGGAAGTAGACTAGTGGAAGCAGCTGCCATGTTAAAAGTTTGAGTAGCATCAATGCTTCTTACATGGAATTTTTCTATCATATACACAATTAAGCTGTTTGCCCATCCTGATACAGCTATGCTCGATCCCATCAGGGTCCCTGGTTTTAGTGAAAAAAAAAAAAGCAAACATGATGTACTAACTTGTCAGTCCAAGATTGCATGACACAATGAGAGAGAAAGAGACAAACCAGCAATTAAGGGGAAAGTAGTCCAGCCGCCTTGTTTGGGAGCAGAATCAGGCAATACTTGTGCTTCTTCATTGCCAGAGAGTTCATCTCCCATGTTGCTGCTGAACAATACTTGCTGCAAACTTTTTAGCTATGTTAGTGTTCTACCCATGAAAGTCTTTATATAGAATGCAAGAATGCTGTTACATATTCTCCACCAGTTGAGTTACCAGCTTCTCTCCTTGTCAGTGAAAAGATAACGTCCTTCATGGACTCCTATCGTTACGCATCAAGCGAAGATATGCGGGCATAAAAATCCAAGGATCATGGTGACTCACAACCTCAACTGTGAGCAGTAGAAGTTGCAATTGGAAAGGTGGTCTTCTTTATGGTTGACGATAGAATTTTGTTGGATTTCACTTATCAGAATATATGTGACAACTATCATACAATTAGCTCACCATTTTCTAACCAAGCACAAAGGGATGCCACTGCAAGTTATAGAATCAGATGCCTCTCAAAGCAACTTAGTTTATTCTCCATTTCTCCAGGAACCTTTTATTATTTTCACAAATTAAAAACGTTTCAGTGATGTCAATTCAAGATGCAGTCAGAAATGTGCTACGAAAAGATAAAATAAAAAAAGATTTCCTTTTGACATCTTATCAGCTTAAATATGGATTCAACTTTTAATTTTTCAAAAGAAGGAACACTAAGCAGACACGCTTCACTAGGATGTTGCAGCCCACAGCTGTACACATTTGTTGATGTGAGGACTTCAAAAGTGAAGAGCACTGTGAAGATAGGAAGCAGAAAGGTCATATGCTAAATTGCTGTCTGTTGCAAATCCTGCTGGATTTCACTTATGTTCAACCTAGTAAAAGATAGTCAAACATTGATGTGTAACCCGTAACTAGAGAAAATAGTACAAGTATAAGAAGCAGTAAGACTTTACATTGAAGTTTCTATGCTGTCAAACATATATTTTGTTGGTGCAAATGTTCATATGGAATCTAATGAATTGGTAAAATTGATTTCAAGACGAGTTTTTTAATAGATGTTATTTTTAATATTTATTTTGCACTCACCGTTTAGGGATACAATGAAACAAACGTCTAATTTTATTTTTACATTTTATAAGAATAGACAGCTAGATATATCTGATGACTGGTAAAGTTATTTGGCCTTAAAATTTTCTTTTTGCAACAAAATATATGTTTGATAGCAAAAAAATTTTAATTTCTTTTATAGATGATGGGAACTTAAGTGCTTATGTTTATTTTCAGAATATAACACTTCTATTGCTTTTACTTTTCTATTTTTTGTTTTATTTGTTTTGGTGTTTCAAAATGGTTGGCATCTTTATATAGGCTTGTAAATATCTCTTTTTTAAAGATACAACATTTTCATCAAGATACCTTTTTCTTAAAAGACGATTTTTTTAACCCTAAAAAATAAAGTATTTTCCAAAACTAACTTTTTTTAAAAAATTTTAACGGTTTTTACCTAAGAGAAAAGATTTTTAAACAAAATTATTCTTAATGAAACGTCTTCATATTCAAGTACATGTATTGAAAAAAATGTTGTTACACGTTATGTTGAAAAAAAAAAGTTGTCATATGTCATTTTTTTTTATAATCACAGGAAATGTAACAAATAAAATAACTCCAAAAGCTATTTATCCAAATTTGGGGATTTTAGATAATATCTTTTTGTTCAAATTCATTTAATCTCTGCAGTAACTTGAGGTTGAATAACTTTTCAATATATCTTCATTTTCATGCCAAATTCCTTTTCGATTTTAAACTTTATCTCCATCATGAATGTATTTAACTCTAAGAGTTTATGTTTTAGTAAAATATAAAGATAGAGACCAAGTTACAAGTCATGTTTAAAAGCTATCGTTATTATATGCCATGTTCAAAAAAAGTTATCACATGACATGTTGAAAAAATAATTGTTACACGCCATGCTTAAGGTGTTTAACTCTAAGAGTTTATGTTCTAATGAAATATAAAAGAACAAATTACACGTCATGTTTAAAAAATGTTGTTGTTACACGTTATGTTCAAAAAATTTTATTATATGTTATTTTGAAAAAAATATTGTTACATACAGACATGTACAAAATCATGTTATTACAGGCCATGCCATATTCCATAGATTTGTTATACTCCAAGTGCATTAGAGTTGTTACATGTAAACATGGTGTGTAACAATATGTTTGCATGTAACAACTCTGCGTGGTGTTCTAATTTACAAATTCTATTTCACTTATAACTTCAACCCATCAACTTCGAGTTTTATGAATATAAATTATTGTTGATTTTTCAAGAAAATTTTATAGAAAACTAAAAACTCTGAAAATTTTCAAAAAGGAAGAAGATCAACAAAGTAAGGGATTAACAACTTTGGAGGAAAAAACTTTCTCTCACCTTCATTTAGATTCTTTATATATATATATATATATATGTATATTTAACTACAAAATATCAAATATTACTAATCCGTAGATGTAGTCTCAAAAAATAAAAGAATCCAAAACGTTAGTGGAGTGCACAACAAAAACTTAGTTTACTGTGCTCTACAATAGCTAAAAATAACGAAAAAGAAAAACCAAACGACATTACAAGCCTATGTAGATGTTACACACCAAAGTTTTAACAGTAGATGTTACATACTAAAACCAAAGCTTTAACATCAAATGTTACACACCAAAGCCAAAGTTTCAGCACTAGATATTATAGGCAAAAACTTTCTTCTTTTTATTGATGTTATATGTCAAGGCATGAATCATTTTGTTATGTGCAAAGACATGTTTTACCAGACTTGAATCACTGAAAAGCTCAACACCAATAAATCCAAGAAGATGTTGTTACTGGCTATACCATACTCTTTGATTTGTAGATCGATAATGATATGGCGAGATTACGAGAGATAGACACAGAGAGGGTTTTGTGCATGTAAACCAATAAACTTAAGACCATGTCGTTACCGGCCATGTCATACTCTTTGGTTTATAGATCAACAACAATATGGTGAGATGGTGAAAGATAGATAGAGAGAGATGGTGATGGTGATAAAATTAACTGGAACTTGATGGCGATAGAGAAAAATGGAGAGCACAGTAGATGGATGATGGGAGAGAGAAATTGAAAGCATTTAATTTGTCTGAAATAGTTTTAAAGGGATTTTTGTTAAGTCATGGCAAAAATTGGGTAAAAACCGTTGACTTGAATGCTATTTTTAAAATGGGCTTATCAAGTTGGCTATTTTTCACTATTTGCTCATCTTAAATATACTTTTGCATTTTGTAAAATCCAATCATTAGACAAAAGTATTGTTTCAATAATTACTTTATGAAAAGATAAATATTTATTTTATAAGATATAATCTTTAAGCTATAATATGAAAAGATAACTTTACATATTTAAATTTTTGAGTTGTAATGTTTTTTCAATTGTCTCATAACCTTTGGATTTAGAAGTGTTTTTCTAACATATCATTTTACTAAGAGATATAACTATTTACATAAAAACCCCACTTACAATTTAATAATCACACTATATTACTATGTGTGACATAACCTTTGAGCTAAGATAACCTTCTATTATGTGAGACAACTTCTCATTTTGAAAATACATTAACATATTTTCTTAAGCAGAACTATCATCAACTTCCTTTTCAGCATTTTGATACTTATACAAGCTGGCACAAGCAAGGAAATAACCAAAGTTGAGCACCCCCACCACAGTTAAGGTCCAATAAACAGTATCTAGCCTTCCATTGTTTATGTTATCAGGTAACCAGCTTGTAACCCTCCTAAGTAAATCAATTATTGCAGTGCTTAAGTAGTAAGCGATCCCAAGAATCATAGCAATCATAGCAGTTGCTGTGCTTCTCAGAGATGCAGGGAATTCTTGATAATATAGTGCAACTTGTCCTGGGAAATGAAAGGCTTCTCCAACTCCAACCAAAACTAGTTGGGGAAATAGCCACAAAGCCGACATAGGTACTATGGAACTTGGTTGAGACCGGAGGTTGTGGGCATGGACCATTTTGAGCCGTTTTGACTCCACCAATGCTGACACGGCCATGCCAAGCACGTTTAACACGTGGCCTACACCTATTCGCTGGAGGGCTGATGGAGGCTTCCGAGTCAGCTTCTGCCACATAGGACACAAGAACCGATCAATCAGGGTCAGGAAAATGGATGTGGAAATCAACACTATGACTGGGACAGAGCCAGCTGGGATTTTGAAATGTTGCCCAAGGTGACGATCCGTGCTTAGAGCTTGGAGTATTGTCAGGCTGCCCTGGATTGCTATTGGAATGCTTAAAAATATACTCGAAGACCATAGTGGGAAAATTCTGATCAAGCTTTTCAGATCTTCTACATGTTGCACCGTGCAAAGACTCCATGGTTTCGCAATTGAGCCATCGGATCCAATGTCTCCTTCAGCTTTTAATGATGCACGGTTGAGGAATCTACAACAAAAAGAGTCCAAAGTGCATTATAATTAACTCATAATTGTTTAGCCATGATTTCGGTTATGCTTAGCTTAATGAACAAAAGTTCAAAGGTTGTTTTCGATTAATGCTGAGAAACATGCAAGTGTTTTTCTAATTAAACAAAAGAGTTCAATGGACAGATACATTTAACAAGCAAACACTTCATTAATAAACTTTTATTTCTTGGACATGTGATATAATATTATAAAAAGAGCAAAAAATAGACGCTCATTCGGGACGAGAAATTTTCATTCATAAACGTGACAATAAAAATACAAATTTGACATGAAAAATAATTATTGAGCATTGTATCTATTTAAAAATTATATTAAATCATATAGTAGTAGTGTCCAATAATTTTCCAAATAGGGAATCAATGAATCTGATGTGGGTGAGTCAAGAATCCGTATCCTTGTTTTTATCCTCAAATTCAGTACGATTTAAGATCGTTGGTCCCAGTGTTACAAGCATGCTTAGCTTAGCAATCATGCATAAGTAGATGAGGTGCGCCACCTTGGACTCTGATATATTTCCACTGGTCTGCCACAAATATTTTAAGCGCACCCAACCAACACCACAACCAGACCCAGCACTCTAGTTTGATTGCAATCAATATATATATATATATATATATAGATATAGATATAGATATTTGTACATACTATGAAATCATGAGGATCAAAGACTTAGCCCACTCAAAACGATACGAGATAAAAGTAATTAGACAAGAAAGCTATGTCAACAGCAAAATGAAAAGAAAAGAATAAGTCTAGAGAAACAGCAAACCCAATAAAGATTTGATGGGTTCAATTGTTCAAAGGTACGTGGTGGGGCTCTCCACTGACTGAACGCCCACTTTTTGGAAGGAAAAGATGGAACCCTTGACTATGTGTTTTAAAGTGAACATTGTGCCTATACCGTACACTTCCTCTCAAGACTTCTGATTAATTTATCAACTTTTTCCAGGGAGATGGATAGGAAATTTAGAATATGTGACACCAAACTGTGCCATGTTTGATTGCGATTTTTGACAAGTAAATAGAGTAAATTCCATTTTGCCGACACTAAACACGTTTCTTATAGGCAAATACTATGTAGGGAGAGAGTTTATTTATTGTGTTTTCTATGAGCTAGGAGGGAAGGAGAAAGATGTATCGGGATTTCTTTGTTTCCTCTAAGATCTAATTCCTATCAACTCTCCCGAATTATTATTTCAACATAATTTAATAGATTAACACCTTCAATGAAATTTTTGTATAAAAAAATATGATTTAATTTCATATCATATCATAATATTTTATTTATTGGATACGTAAAATAGTTTGAACTTAAAATTAAAAAGCAAAATTTAATGAACGTCTTTATTCTGATTATTTAGACTATTGTTCTTTTCTTTTTTAAAAAATAAAAAATAAACTCTAGCATTTCCCGTTATTTTTTAGTCATCATTCTATTATTATATAGTACAAGCAAAGGAACCTAGGAAATTTGCTTCTAATTTTGATGCATAAAAGTAGACTTGGCTTATGACTAAGTTTAGAGGTTGTAGTATCTATGATATATATACCTGAAACCTTTTTTAGGTGCTGCAGCCTCCACATTCATGGGTTGATTGGTAGGTTCGTTGTAATAGTCGTGGCTCGTGGATGAGAGTGGCAAATTTCTTTTCTTAAAAGCAGCCACTGGAACACGAGCTATGTTCATGAATGGACTCCCTTGAGGCTTGTCATGTAAATAGAACCGGTTTCCCAACAAGAAAATTGCTAAGCCGATGAAATTAGCAGCAACGCATACTCCAAAACCCAAACCCCAACTCACATTGTCCTCAATGTAGACTATCGCTGTGGAACTGACTACGGAGGCAGTGTATAGAGTGAAAAAGTACCAATTGAAGAAACTCCCTTGCTCTTGGGGCTTATGGAATTGGTTTGCTCCCATTGTTGCTAAACTAAAACGCGTGCCTCCCAGACCAATAGTTGCCAGAGCTATTCCTGCATAAAGGACAAGGAATTGAATCTTTAAGGGGGCTTTGCAAAAGCTGATCCCTCCATCGTTACAGGGTTGAGGCCTCAATGAATTGAGTGTAGCGGTTAAGGCAAGAAAACCTGTGCCCTGCAAACGTGGAAAGAAAACATATCGGATAACAGCAAAGTGGCTCAACTTGGAGAGGTAGGCAGAGGTGACCTTGGTGACAATTAACCTCCACTCTTCTTTAATGATGATTATCCACAGTAATCTACCTAGATTAAAATAAATTAACAACGAGAAAGAATAATCTAGAATCACAATTTGCAGCCTTGCTTTCATACTATTCTGGTAATTAACAAATAACAAGCAAGTCGAGAACTTGATCAAAGCTTAAATGCTACTGCATGTTTTTGTTTGAGCCTCAACATGATTACTCTTTGCTCAAATCATGCTTTTGAGTCTAAAAGAAAATGACAACAAAATTCACATTGTTGAGCACGGTAATAATTAACTTAAAAATGATATAAATAGATCAATTTTCTCTCCAAGATAACCCAGGAATACACCCTGATCAGGTCCTGAACCTAATGTATGATGATAGAAAATACATGCATGAAGGAAAGTTAGGTATTGTCAAAGGGTTGAAAGGTGGATACCAGCAAAGAGATGCAGGAAAATATTGAGACTACAAAGAAACAGCCCAAGAAAGAATCAGCTATGATAGCTCCAACTATGGGAAACAGACTTGAGCCTCCATTCACTATATTTGAAACCTGAGCAGCATCAATGCTCTTTAAATTGAATTCTTGAATGAGATAGACGATGAGGTTGGCCGCCCATCCTCCACCCGCAAGTGTTAAGCCTGCCAATGTCCCTGGATTGACAAAATATAACAAAAGTCATGCATTGGAGGAAATGATACATCCGCATGTTGGTGTAACAGAGTTGATTAGGCACGAGAGAGAAATAAAGCGACCAATAATGAAGGGGAAGGTGATCCAGCCGCCTCCTTGTCTGCGACCTGAATTTGGAGTTCGGATTTCTCTATGGAGGGTATCCATTCGTAGTGGTTGAAGTCTAAGAGTTGGAACAGATTGGTCTGAGGGGTCAGGGCAGGGAGCTCAAAACTAGAAATCTGAGTCCTGTCTGTGTATAACAATATCGAGTGTCCCCGTCGGCGTTAAAGTCTAAAATCTAGGTTCCGCTACTTATGGATATAATTATTATAAATTTCATTGCCCACCCTTGAGAGAGACAGAAAGTTGATAGGCTTCGGCAGAATCAGAGTTCGCTTAATGGAACGCCTTCATGGAAAATGTTTACTTTTACTCAACTCTTGGGTCTGATTGTTGGCCACGTGGCATAGTCAATTGAGTCATTGGACATGGTTACCCTTTTAAAAAGGTCAAGATTTTTTTATAGTTTTTGTATTTTTGGAGGTCATGGTACTTCCGACTTTTCCTAATGTCATAGGTTTTGGAATTTTCTTCTCTTCGTGGAAGTGTTCTCTTACTTTCTCTCTTGATCAGAGGAAGAATCTGGAGAAAAAAATTGAGAGAATTGGGTGAGGAAAGAGGAGAGAGAGAGAGGAGAGAACAAGCATTAGAGAGAGTTAAGGGTACGAACAAAGAGAAGCAAAATAAATATAAATTTAAATTTGTGATTTTTTCAATTGATTGAACAAAATCTCTCTTATTTTTTTCTTTTCTTCTCCATCTTATTTCCTTGTCCACTGTTTTATCTTTTAATTATTTATTTTATTTTAATCTATGCATTAATTTAAATTTATGAAATTAGTTTAAAAAATGATAAGAATAAAAAAATAAATAATTGAAAATTAATTCCATAATTTTTGGTTTATCCTATTTTTATTATTTAGGTTTTTATTTTTTTTATAATATTATTACTTCCATACAAAAACCAGAAACTTTGATGTAAGGTAGCGTTTTGTACAAGGGAAGTGAAAGCACATTCTTGTCCAATTAAATTACATTGTAGTGTTTGTTTTGTAACAGACGACTGAATGTAAGATTGTAATACAATCACATTACAGCCAAGGGATGTAATGTAATAATAGTCCAAAACTAATGCAATCACATTACATTGCACTCTGTAATATTATTAAAAACATTTTTAACCTTCAACTTTATTACTTTGTTAAAAATATTTTATAATATTATAATTAAAATAAATTATATTAAAATAAAATATATAATATAAGAATTAGAAATTAAAA